>NC_068291.1:45082869-45135369 GCF_025860055.1 Xyrauchen texanus | reverse complement strand
GTCATTTCAAGTGTTTGCTTTCAAAATAAGTTTGTTTTTAGTTATTTGATGCTATAAAAACGCTGCTGTGACATCATGATTGACAGCTGTGATTGACAGGTTCTCACAGTGAAGTAGTCACTGAAGCACCAACTGACTTTTTTTCGGGATCTTCGGAGGACTGAGGAGATTGGAGCTTTAAATGTAATATCTACATTTCTATAATTAATTATTTCACACCGTCATAAATCAAAAGTCAAAAGGGGCGTGTGCTTGCGATTGATTCAGCGAGAGTGAGGGCGGGGCCTTGATTTCGCGGCTTTACTTCCTGCTCACTACTGCGCAGGTCTGGTCCCGAAATCGCAACTGCGCAGACTCAAGTCCCAAGATGTCAGCGCCACATCGGGACACTGGCGGCTTCAGTTCTCACCAATGGAAAAGAGCGAAGGGGCGTCGGCCATCGTTTTTTACAGTCTATGGCTTTAACATGTTAGCAACATGGTAGTAATGCCTATCTGCATGTTAGCAATTCCTAGCTACATGCTTAAACATGCTAACAATGCCTAGCTACATTCTTAAACATGTAAGCAATGCCTAGCTACATGCTTGAACATGCTAACAATGCCTAGCTACATGCTTAAACATGTTAGCAATGCCTAGATACATGCTTAAACATGTTAGCAATGCCTAGCTACATGCTTAAAGATGTTATCAATGCCTAGCTACATGTTTAAACATGTTAGCAATCCCTAGCTACATGCTTAAACATGTTAGCAATGCCTAGCTACAAGCTTAAACATGTTAGCCATGCCTAGCTACATGCTTAAATATGCTAACAATGCCTAGCTACATGCTTAAACATGTTAGCAACATGCTACCAATTCCTAGGTACATGCTTAAACATGTTAGCAACATGCTACCAATTCCTGTCTACATGCTTAAACATGCTAGCAATGATTATCTACAGGGCGTCGTCCATCTTTTTTTACAGTCTATGATTTAGAGTTGAGAAGAGTTGTCGAGTCGCATTTCACCGCCTTAAATTTAAATCCAGTGTTTTGAACGTGACGTCTCCTTCACTCCCGAGGAATTAATTAGTTAATTGTCCAGTTGAGCCGCACTTCAAAACCTCACTGGAAATAGTAGATCATGAATACTGTAGATTCAATCATACTACTCCATTGGCATACTGTTTTTGGCATACTATATAGTACAGAAGTATGGATATTCGGAAGCAGCACATGTGTTCATCCTCATTTAGTCTTATGTCGATGACCTTCACTGACACACTCCACATCATTAATCACATCATCATGATGCCAATTTACTGGAACGTTTATGAAGGGAATCTACAACAAATGTTACCAGTAAATCTGAGTGTTTGATATGACAGATTGCAGACGGACGTTATGACACTCTCGGACACGCCAGAGATGTCATGAATGTGACCGATGGGTGTTTAATCTGAATTCTGCTTGAACAGAATTTAGACTGTAATACTGTATTTGAAGAGCTTATATTGGACTTTATCTCATATCTTACATGTGCTAATGTCCCCCATAAAGACCCCATGAAATCACTTCATGAACACAGTTTTCTTTCCTGTTGAAACATCTCACGTTGTAGGTGACGTGTATCATTTATAGGTAGGGAACAAACTCATTCTTGAGAGCATTTTACTGCCCATGAGCACAAGATGATATAGTCAATATTTTTATTAAATTTTTGTCTGAAGAGAAAACATTCTACCGAGTCCCTTAGAAGACAGGACGGGACTTTATTTCTGAAATAGTTTTGCGTTCCCGGAATTATTCTTAAAATCAAAAGTCTTTTAAGTTAACTTTAGGTAATGTACTATGAACTAATATTAATATCAATGAAAAATGCCATTTCTATTAACAAAGATTAATAAATACCATAAACATTATTTTGTTAATTGTTAGTTAATGGAACCTAATGCATTTACTAATGTTAACAAACATAAACTTATAATAAAGTGGAAGGGAATGCAAAACTATTGTGAGGGAACGCAAAACTATCGTGAGGGAACTCAAAACTATCGTGAGGGAACTCAAAACTATAGTGAGGGAACTCAAAACTATCGTGAGGGAACGCAAAACTATCGTGAGGGAACGCAAAACTATCGTGAGGGAACGCAAAACTATAGTGAGGGAACTCAAAACTATCGTGAGGGAACGCAAAACTATCGTGAGGGAACTCAAAACTATCGTGAGGGAACGCAAAACTATCGTGAGGGAACGCAAAACTATAGTGAGGGAACTCAAAACTATCGTGAGGGAACGCAAAACTATCGTGAGGGAACTCAAAACTATCGTGAGGGAACGCAAAACTATCGTGAGGGAACGCAAAACTATTGTGAGGGAACGCAAAACTATCGTGAGGGAACTCAAAACTATTGTGAGGGAACGCAAAACTATCGTGAGGGAACTCAAAACTATCGTGAGGGAACGCAAAACTATTGTGAGGGAACTCAAAACTATTGTGAGGGAACGCAAAACTATCGTGAGGGAACGCAAAACTATCGTGAGGGAACGCAAAACTATAGTGAGGGAACGCAAAACTATCGTGAGGGAACGCAAAACTATCGTGAGGGAACTCAAAACTATAGTGAGGGAACTCAAAACTATCGTGAGGGAACGCAAAACTATCGTGAGGGAACGCAAAACTATCGTGAGGGAACGCAAAACTATCGTGAGGGAACGCAAAACTATAGTGAGGGAATGCAAAACTATCGTGAGGGAACTCAAAACTATCGTGAGGGAACGCAAAACTATCGTGAGGGAACGCAAAACTATAGTGAGGGAACTCAAAACTATCGTGAGGGAACTCAAAACTATAGTGAGGGAACGCAAAACTATCGTGAGGGAACGCAAAACTATAGTGAGGGAACGCAAAACTATCGTGAGGGAACGCAAAACTATCGTGAGGGAACGCAAAACTATCGTGAGGGAACTCAAAACTATAGTGAGGGAACTCAAAACTATCGTGAGGGAACGCAAAACTATCGTGAGGGAACGCAAAACTATCGTGAGGGAACGCAAAACTATCGTGAGGGAACGCAAAACTATAGTGAGGGAATGCAAAACTATCGTGAGGGAACTCAAAACTATCGTGAGGGAACGCAAAACTATCGTGAGGGAACGCAAAACTATAGTGAGGGAACTCAAAACTATCGTGAGGGAACTCAAAACTATCGTGAGGGAACGCAAAACTATAGTGAGGGAACGCAAAACTATTGTGAGGGAACTCAAAACTATCGTGAGGGAACGCAAAACTATCGTGAGGGAACGCAAAACTATAATGAGGGAACGCAAAACTATTGTGAGGGAACTCAAAACTATCGTGAGGGAACGCAAAACTATCGTGAGGGAACGCAAAACTATCGTGAGGGAACTCAAAACTATTGTGAGGGAACGCAAAACTATCGTGAGGGAACTCAAAACTATCGTGAGGGAACGCAAAACTATTGTGAGGGAACTCAAAACTATTGTGAGGGAACGCAAAACTATCGTGAGGGAACGCAAAACTATCGTGAGGGAACGCAAAACTATAGTGAGGGAACGCAAAACTATCGTGAGGGAACGCAAAACTATCGTGAGGGAACGCAAAACTATCGTGAGGGAACGCAAAACTATCGTGAGGGAACGCAAAACTATCGTGAGGGAACGCAAAACTATCGTGAGGGAACTCAAAACTATCGTGAGGGAACTCAAAACTATTGTGAGGGAACGCAAAACTATCGTGAGGGAACTCAAAACTATTGTGAGGGAATGCAAAACTATCGTGAGGGAACTCAAAACTATTGTGAGGGAACGCAAAACTATCCTGAGGGAACTCAAAACTATTGTGAGGGAACTCAAAACTATTGTGAGGGAACTCAAAACTATTGTGAGGGAACGCAAAACTATTGTGAGGGAACGCAAAACTATCGTGAGGGAACGCAAAACTATCGTGAGGGAACGCAAAACTATCGTGAGGGAACTCAAAACTATAGTGAGGGAACTCAAAACTATCGTGAGGGAACGCAAAACTATCGTGAGGGAACGCAAAACTATCGTGAGGGAACGCAAAACTATCGTGAGGGAACTCAAAACTATCGTGAGGGAACGCAAAACTATCGTGAGGGAACTCAAAACTTTCGTGAGGGAACGCAAAACTATAGTGAGGGAACGCAAAACTATTGTGAGGGAACTCAAAACTATCGTGAGGGAACGCAAAACTATCGTGAGGGAACGCAAAACTATAGTGAGGGAACGCAAAACTATAGTGAGGGAACTCAAAACTATCGTGAGGGAACTCAAAACTATCGTGAGGGAACGCAAAACTATAGTGAGGGAACGCAAAACTATTGTGAGGGAACTCAAAACTATCGTGAGGGAACGCAAAACTATCGTGAGGGAACGCAAAACTATAGTGAGGGAACGCAAAACTATTGTGAGGGAACTCAAAACTATCGTGAGGGAACGCAAAACTATCGTGAGGGAACTCAAAACTATCGTGAGGGAACGCAAAACTATCGTGAGGGAACTCAAAACTATCGTGAGGGAACGCAAAACTATCGTGAGGGAACTCAAAACTATTGTGAGGGAACGCAAAACTATCGTGAGGGAACGCAAAACTATCGTGAGGGAACGCAAAACTATCGTGAGGGAACGCAAAACTATAGTGAGGGAACGCAAAACTATCGTGAGGGAACTCAAAACTATCGTGAGGGAACGCAAAACTATCGTGAGGGAACGCAAAACTATCGTGAGGGAACTCAAAACTATCGTGAGGGAACTCAAAACTATCGTGAGGGAACTCAAACTATTGTGAGGGAACGCAAAACTATTGTGAGGGAACTCAAAACTATCGTGAGGGAACTCAAACTATTGTGAGGGAACTCAAAACTATCGTGAGGGAACGCAAAACTATCGTGAGGGAACTCAAAACTATCGTGAGGGAACTCAAACTATTGTGAGGGAACGCAAAACTATTGTGAGGGAACGCAAAACTATCGTGAGGGAACGCAAAACTATCGTGAGGGAACGCAAAACTATCGTGAGGGAACGCAAAACTATCGTGAGGGAACGCAAAACTATTGTGAGGGAACGCAAAACTATTACAGAAAAAATAAATCCCGCCCTGTCCTCTTAGCTGCTCCGTAGACTGTAAATTTGAAATGTGTAAAGGTTTATTTTGCCAACATTTAGGAGTAAACTAGCATCAAAGCTAACAGACATGAACTTAATACATAAACTCTCATTTGGATTTCATGGGTTCTTTAAGGCTTGTTTAGAAACCTGCAGACCCAGATGTTGACACAAAAGTCCTCTCTTCAATTAAAGTGGCACCACAAAAGTAGAGGTGAGATTCACAGAACTCTGTTACTCACTGCGAGATCCTGCACTAGTTTCTCCTCAAACGAGTACATCTCTGCCTCTATCCACAGTCTCTGATAACCCGTGAGGAACAGGTTAATGGAGCGATGCCTGAGCCGGAGGGAGGGATAGAGGTTAGGCAGGGTTAACATACCAAAGGAGGATGCTGACAAGACCAGAGCTTTGGAAACAGGAAGTGCTGGAGGGCTGAAGGTTAATAAGTTAGTTTAGGTTAATCTGATTGGTCATCTGGTGAAAATAATGGCATTAATATCAATTATAAATTCATCGGAGCTTATTGGAACATTAGAAAATACAGTCAAGGCAAAGCCCTCATAAATGAACATTACACCTCTGTGATTCAACAAAACACTTTAGAAAGAGGACAACATGTGTTTGTTTCGTCAGATGACCCGTCAGATAGTGTGAGTGATTGTCCAAACCACGGCCCAGAATTGGGGGATTTACATAAAGCAAACCAAGCGTTTTCTGAGCGTTACATTACCGTTAACACCGCAAGCAGACAGTCATTATCACAACTCTCAAGAATTCTGTCCAGCCAAAAGTGACGGTACGAATTCAGGAAGAAATTATTAATTTTGTGCCTGAGAACGGTGTTGTGACATGAAGAGAAAGAAGAAAAGAAAGAGTAAAGAAATAAAAAGCACATGCCTACAAAACAGATTTATGTGATATTTAGGCAGACTCAATCTTCCCTCATCAGTGAATACAATTCCTCAGTTTAGCGCATTAAATCAATGATTTAAATAACTACACAGATCCTGATCCTGATCACAGACAGACAGGTAGACAGACAGACAGGTAGACAGACAGACAGGTAGACAGACAGTGGGAGGAGCTCTCGAATGTTACCTGGGCAGGTTATAAAGTGGTGCCATTCTGAAACACGCCACCACAGCTCGCTTACGCTGTTTAGACAACAACTTCTGCCAAACACACTTCTTAGATCTTAACGGCTGCTCGACCTACAGAGAAAGATGAGAGACAAATAGCGTACGTTTCATTCTTATTTGATCCTCTATACTTTATATATATTTAAAAAAATATATAAATATTATATATTGTTCTCGGTCATTTTTGTTCATGATGGTTGAGAGTAAAGTGGTCTTGGGTGTATTTTGGATAAAAAAAATTTTTGGGGGAATAAATAAAGGTACATTTCTAGTTTCCACATTATTTATATTTCACACCTTTGTGCTGGACAAGAAAATCTAGCTTTATACCATGTGACCCAGATTTAGATTGGACCACTTAAAATGGGTAGAATGTAAATAGTTTCGGATGGAGCCACATTGAGAGCCCCATATCTCTGTGATTTAACCATATATAACTTCAAAAATAAATATACAAATAGAAAAGCTTATTCTGAGTCAGAATCTAAAAGGATATTAAGATATCTTTAATACTTCTGGAGTTATAGACACTCAAACTTTGGAAAAACAGCACAAATAAGTGTTATTTCCCATTTTTGGACTCCCATCATTGGCGTATAATGCAGCGATAAGTGCTGAACTCAACTGATCTTAGAAATATATCTTCCAATCTCTGTGTATAAATAAAATAATGGCACTGACACCTTTATAAAGATATTTATTTGACCTGTAGTTTTGCTACAAATAGGCGGGAATTGTCACTTTGACCCCAATCTACAAAATAATGGATTACTCAATAAATATTCATCCATGATATTTCATCCTTTGGCTTTCATCATTATTTACGTTTATCTTTCTTCAGAAAAAGTATTAACGAAATAATACATTTCACCTGAGGAAGTTTCTATAATGTGGTTGATTTGATATAAGCCCATTTCTATATTCATCCTTATATATAATATTTAAAGGTGCTGTTAGTGATTTTAGCCATTTTAGAATCTCCACAAGATGAACTGTTGGATTAGCCACACCCCCAGTTTACAAAACCCGCCCTCAAAAGTTACCCAATGAGCTTTATTGAGTCCGACAGGAGCAGAAACGGTTGTTAAAAACAACAGCGGCATAACAGCGCCCTCTACTGACAACTGTTATGAACAACATGGCATAAAAGTGGCATTAAGCCTCAATAATTCGCTGAAACTAGAATACAATGAGAGCGTGTAAAATGATTGACAGGCAGAAAGTGTCAGAGACTGCAGACATGTTTTTGTTTGTTGTTTACAGAGTTTAGATCTGTCACAGAGACCGGTGAGATATCTCACAACACTTATTTCAGTCACATCTTTCCATGATAAATATCACTTACAGCATCTTTACGGTGCACTCAGTTTTGTTTATGTTTTGATGCCTGGAGTATCAGTAACTCATGGAACAGTGATTGTTATTTTCAACAGATTTGTCAAAAGGTCTATTGACTATCTTTATCAGTTTAATCATGCTAATGATAAATGCGTAATGAGCTATCCTGACCTGCTCCAGGTGAAACACAGCGGCTGAGATACTCTGGATTCTCTCGACCGTTCTCTCTGGATCTGAAGTTTCCTCGGTCTTCACGATCACGTCTTTGTAAAGGTTCAGCTGCCAGCGAACAGCGGGGTCCTCAGACTGACAGTGTGCGTGAGACACAAGAGTCTCATTAGCGTCACTTTAATCACCGTGTGACGATGAGAATATGAATATGATCGTTTTGTGAGTCTCACCTTTTCCTGCAGGTGCAGGTTCTGTCTGATATGTTGCTTCACTTCGTCATCCGTGTCTTTCTGCACGACCAAACAAAAGCGTTACATCACAGACACATAGACTACATCGGTGAACTTTAACCCCTGACCCCATGACCTCTGTACCAGGCTGTATCGTGTCTTGGCGAGGAGGATGAGCTCCTGATCGCCAGGCGTGCACATGTTCAGACCGATGGGCAGCATCTTCTTCAGAGCGGAGACGATCAGAGACGTTTGGATGGAGTAGAAATCTCCACGACGCTTCTTGTGTTTCCTCTCCTGATCCTGACCTCCAGACTGACAGAGAGGGACACAACACAACACTGTAAACAGCCCCGATCAAGAGCTCGAGAAACCGCTTTATATAGCGCTCAATTCTGATTGGATACACATTTCATTTGATCCATTTAGGGGGTTTCGACTGCTCTGCCGCACATTGTGCTACCTACCGAAATCAAAGTAACAAACAGACTTTTAGCTTATTTCTTTGAAAAGTTATATTTATATTGAGGAATTATAAAAGGAACAGTTCACCCAAAAATTCACCTTAATGTCATCTCAAACTGGTATGACTTTCTCCTGCGTTACACAATCAGTATGAGGTGTTTCACAAGTCAATGGGGTCCATGAAGGAATTGTAAGGGGTAATCCGTACGACTCCAGTGGTTTAATCTATGTCGTCTGAAGCCATAAGATCAGTTTTGAGTGAGAAACAAATAGAAATGTACGTTTTTACGATAAATCTTGATATCCGGCATGACTGGAACACAGTTCGGGTTTCAAGACGATGATTCTTCGACCTTTAAGTGCCTTGAAATCTAATTCAATAATAATAATAATTGTTTTATTATGTATCATAATTGATCCACGAGTCTTTAAAGTTCATTATCCTCCTGATGTTTGTGCAGGACGTTTGTTATTGCAGTTTTTCTACAGGGGTAAATTTTGGGGTATTATCAGAGACTCTCTGGGCTTTTCTGAGATCCCAAATGTTTGAGAGTTTCACCATGACAACTTCCTGTTCTTGCTACTTAAATATGGATTGAAATGTATCACAGGATACAATATCAATAAAACATTCTTTTTTTAATAAACTATTTTCATCATATGTATTTTATGCAGCAAACACTATATTGACATTTAAAAAAGGGAAATCGATTTTTTCACAGGTTATCAGGAACTTCTGGTGAGATGACATCATAATAGATATTAATGTATAACAATCAGATCTTTATAATGATATGAAAATACACAGAAATATTAATATATATATATATATATATTGTGGTGGGCATGAGTGTAATGTAATGGTGACTCAAAAGTCTGTTTTATCATATTTGATACGAGGATTTCAAAGGGGCGTTGTTCAATAAAATAATATACAACATTTTAATCAAGCACAAGTTAATTATATTCAGCAAATACTCATCTTAAAATATCAGTTACAATATAATCAGTACTATCACTTTAACTTTATTAAAATAAGCTGTCATTTATCCCAACATAAGAGTCACGCTTCACGCAATTCTGTTGCCATTTTAAATACATCGACATAAACATTGAAACCACTTTTTTTTGTCATTATGTATTTTTATTGATTCCAAACAAACAACACATGAAAAACACAGAAACAACTTTTATCATTATACTCCCCCATCTCCCAACATACATCCGAGTGGTCAGACACTAAATAATAACAGACACACATACAAACAGCAGTTCAAAGAAAATACACAATGATATAAAAAGACAGAAATTAACCAACCATAAAAACAAAAAAGAATCCACATATTAATCGATTACATACTCCAACTGCAACCCAGCTGCCCCTCTCCAATCCTCCTCCCTGCCAACCCTCCAGGAAGGCCAAATAAGTGCCCCCCTTCCTGCCTTAATCACCCAAACCCATCTATGTGACAACTCCTCAAAAGCCGCCACTCTACCCGACTCATGAAATAAGGGCGCACGCGGCGAATTCCAGACAGAGACAGATGGTGACATACACATAAGACAGTATATTTTTTTGGTCATTGTGGCAGGGTGGAGGGCGGGGCCGGGTTGTGATCCTACGCACCCGGTCCCGTATTAGGCTAATTATGCCTCCGTGAGGGTTAAAGGTCGACTGCAGGGGACCGTGCGGGAGAGAGAGATCGTTTACGGACATGTCCGTCATATGTGTTTGTGTCTTTGTTTTAAGTTTCTCATTAAAACTATCATATATATTATCAAGCCGGTTCTCGGCTCCTCCTTTCCATTGATCTCTTTACATTGGTGCCGAAACCCGGGAAGGAGGAGGGATGCACTGTAGTAGAGTTCTCGCCACTACCGTCCACCCCAACGGAGCAGCCACGGCCATCTGCCGGGGGACGAGGAGCCCAGCCGCCTGAACGAGGACGATGGCCGCCGACCGCGAGGGGAGAAGGGGCTCCTTCCCGGGTCCCCTGCAGTCAGCCTTTAACCCTCACGGAAGCATAATTGGCCTAATACGGGACCGGGTGCATAGGATCACAACCCGGCCCCGCCCTCCGCCCTGCCACAGTCATATTTTCGTCAACAGCATGCTTTAATAAAACCTTTTATTTATATTCATGATGCACCTTTTACATCTTGTATTAATTATTGTTGATGAAATAAACCAAATATATATTTATTTCATTAGTGATTTCGTTGACGAGGTGAACACTGGTCCAACTGTACATCTACGAGACGTTGCATTTGTATTTTCTAGTGTTTATCATCAAACTTTTGGAGAGTGTGGTACATTTGAAAAGTATCAAAAAAAAACTCAAACCGCAACTATCATCACAAAACAGCCCAAATGGGCGTGAAAACTGATCATATCACTTTAGAGGACATGGAATAAACCACTATGATGGCTTTATGTTCCTTATGGAGTGGTGGTGGCGTAGTGGGCTAAAGCACTATACTGGTAATCAGAAGGTTGCTGGTTCGAGCCCCACAGACACCACCATTGTGTCCTTGAGTAAGACACTTAACTCCAGGTTGCTCCGGGGGGATTGTCCCTGTAATAAGTGCACTATAAGTCACTTTGGATAAAAGCGTCTGCCAAATGCATAAATGTAAATGATAGAGTTGGACCCCATTAACATGCATTGTCTGGACAAACACACCTCATATCTCCATCAAAATATCTCTGTTTGTGTTCTGCAGTAGAAAGAAAGTCATTCGAGTTTGAGACGGCATAAGCATGTGGCAAACCCCAAATGGAAATATTGCTTATAACAATCATGTCATTTCCTCTTCAGTGATGGAAGACAAGAATATTCTATTGTCACTTTTCATCAGAAAACACCAACACAAGTTACACAGACTCATGATCCAGACATTTTGGGCTGGTTTTAATGCGTGATGTGGTAGGACTGTAACAGTTTCCTCCACCTCTCTCTCAGGGTTGTCCATGTGCTTTTGTTTTCCTCTTTTCCATGTGTTACCCACAGGTGCTGCTCAGCAGCGCAGTCAGCGTTGTCATGGCAATGCTTGTGATTATTGGTAGCACCTGCGTTCAATCTTCACTTCCTCTTTATATTCTCTCCTTTGTCTTGTCTTCCCCGTCAGATCGTTGTGTCATGTTCAGTCGGGGTATTGATGAGACCATCCTCAAGCAAATCTTTTTGGCAGGTCTGGACAAGCTCATCCATCCAGAAAAGCTGGGTTAGAGTTTTCATTTTGGGATTTGGTGGACCACCTCAGCCGATTGGCAGAGATGGAACATCTGCTGCAAGGGTGGAAACACCAAGTCCCAAAATCCCCCTCTGTCGGCGTCTTTGGAGATGCCTGCCGAGCCTATTATTGACCACCAGGAGATAGCCAAGTGAACTGCAGCTGCTTCAGGTGCCTCTCCGGCTTCTTACTGCCGACCGCCAGGAGGTGGAGGACCCCACTGTTGACTGCCAGGAGGCGGCATCATTACTACTGCTGTGCTTCATGCCGTCCGGAAGCGGAGGAGAAGGACAAGGGCCCCTACTCTTCAGGCACTACCAGCATCCATGGAGGCCATCTCCGTGCCCATCCCCATGCCCCTGCCAGTGATCATGGCCACGGAGGCCATTCCCCAGTCTCTGCAAGTGACCACGGGCACGGAGGCCATTCCTCAGTCTCTGCCAGTGGCCACGGATGCCGTTCCCCAGTCTCTGCCAGAGCTCAGGGCCACAGAAGGCCGTTCCCCAGTCTCTGCCAGCGATCCACGGCCGTTCCCTAGTCTCTGTCAGTGCCCACTGCCATGGAGGCTGTTCCCCAGTCTCTGCAAGTGACCACGGCCACAGTTCCCCAGTCTCTGCAAGTGACCATGACCGCGGCCACAGTTCCCCAGTCTCTGCAAGTGACCACGGCCACAGTTCCCCAGTCTCTGCCAGTGGCCACGGATGCCGTTCCCCAGTCTCTGCCAGAGCTCAGGGCCACAGAAGGCCATTCCCCAGTCTCTGCCAGCGATCCACGGCCGTTCCCTAGTCTCTGTCAGTGCCCACTGCCATGGAGGCTGTTCCCCAGTCTCTGCAAGTGACCACGGCCACAGTTCCCCAGTCTCTGCAAGTGACCACGGCCACGGTTCCCCAGTCTCTGCAAGTGACCATGACCACGGCCACAGTTCCCCAGTCTCTGCAAGTGACCACGGCCACAGTTCCCCAGTCTCTGCAAGTGACCATGACCACGGCCACGGAGGCAGTTCCCCAGTCTAATTTGTGAGGTGGCAGGATTGTTACAGTTTCCTCACCTCTCTTTTGTTTTCCTCTTTCCCTCATGTTTCCCACAGGTGCTGCTGAGCAGCGTAGTCAACACTGTCATGGCAACGCAGATTCGTGCTGCTTGTGATTATTGGCAGCACCTGTGTTCAGTCTTCCCTTCCTCTTTATATTCTCTCCTTTGTCTTCCCAGTCAGATCGTTGTGTCATGTTCAGTCTCCAGTTCGTGTAGCTTGTATCCTGTCCTGTTATCCAGTCGGTTTGTTCTCAGTTCTATTTGTGTCGTATGTTTTATTTCTCCCTCGTGAAAGTTTTGTTTGTATTTTGTTGGTTTTTTGTCCGTCCCTCAAACACATAATGACACACAGCGGCGAGAGGAAACTCACAAACAACACAAAACACTCAGAGAAGAGCGACACCACTGACAATACTGCACTTCACCATCTGATATATACTGCTGTTTATTTACAGTTTCCCCTTTCCTGTCACACAGACAGACATTATATAGAAACACAGACAGACAGACAGACATGTGATGATGGCAGCTCTAGAGTTTATAACAGCTTATATAGAGTTCATGCTCACTTTACCTTCGGAAGAAAGGACTGTGAGTGAGCAAGACCAGGAGAAATAAAGACAAAACAAGCACAGGCAAATAACAGGGTTAGAAAAATACATTTCACACAGGAAACGGTGTTGAAGTCAGAGAAGGTTAAAAGGCCAACGCTTCATCTTTTATAAAATGTTTTAATTTAATCTAGTTGTTGTGATCCGTATTCAGAAAATTTAAATTTGGAAAGTGAATTTTGGGCAAATTTCATCAATTGGCAGAAATAAAAACATACAAACATGAGATTACATTTATAATGTTAAGATTTAAACAAATCGTTCTCCATTTCCTGTGTTAGTTATAAATGTATCATGTTATTTACACGTGTATCATGAGGGAGTAAAATCAAAAGCTATATGTGTTCTGCTAATATAGCTTTGCATTAATTAAACATGCATTTATACCATGGTCTAATGCGTGCGTTAAAACTGTTTATTACATGGCGCTGTGGAATACTCGATTCTGATTGGTCAACAGCGCCATCTAGTGGTCTGGTATCTCTGAGTAACAACCGCACATACGGGAATTTAGTCGCATCAGACCTGTCATTGCAAGTCATCTTTCTTACGTTTCGGATAACTGTGTGATCTTTACAATTAAGCTAATCAAATAATTTAAACTCCAATTAAATCTGCCCTGAAGCCATTCAGAAATGTGTGTTTATCGCTAATTCACCTCCCAGATGTCACTATTTTTTTCCTCTGAAGTTTTGGTAAAATGGGGAGATTATTGAAACTATTCATTGAAATTAGCCAGATTACTGTCATTTTAATTAACAAATAAAAGCAATCAGAAGAAGAGGAATTGCAATCAAAAAGGAACATTTACCTTTAGAACATTTGCCCTTCTGATGGGCATCTAATCCTTCATCTCATCTAAAGCATCGCCATGACAACTGCATCATGTTCCGCATATTTCTCCAGCAACTTTTAACCCCCAACTGAACTTGATCATCATCTCAAATGTATTTTAGCTTCATAATGCAAAAATAAGCAGTAAATGTGATCCGAGGTAAAGAGGGTTTGATTTAAAATATTTAATCGTTTTAAAATGTTCAAAAACTGGTTTTCTGAAAGTGAACTCTGCATTGGACAAATTTAAGTTTGTGTAAAGAAAAGGCATATAAAGGTCTAAAAATACGTTTTTTTCGTTTGGAAATGTTTTTAATTTAATTTAATTCTTTTTTCATTTGGTAATTTTTTTAATTTAATTTAATGCTTTTTTCGTTTGATAATTCATTTTTTAATACAGGGGATTTTGCCGGCATTTTTTCAAAAGTAAATCTAAACAATCCATCCATCCATCGCATCCAACCGCTTATCCTGTGTACAGGGTCGCGGGGAATCTAAACAATCATTTAATAGAATTGGGCTGTAAGTGTTCCAAAAAAAATCCACTGATGCTTTTCTCCTTGTATTGTGGATTTATTTTTTACTTAAAACATCTTTGTGCACAGAAATGATGTTTTATGTTTTGTGGGCTAATTCCGTGACTGCCATCTATTTTTTTGAATGGTATGGAAAAGCAACTTTAATAAATTAACGGATGAATACTGCGATTAAATTAATCACAAACAGTGGCCATTTATTTGTTCAATGTACAGGATCTATATGCCGTAAAGATCAATCCATAATCACGTACAATAAATTAACATTCAATACTGTCGTCATGGTAACACAGGCTAACGATTGGGCCAAACTCTGTCATGTGACACTACATTTTTGTGTTAATGCCAATTTTATCGACAAAAAGTGTTTCCAAACCAGTTTTTCGTGACATTTGATGTATCGACGAAGAGTTTATGCGCTTGAGTTGAACAGAAAAATATGATGTCGACATTTGTGACATTTTAGCGATAATGATGCACTAAAACTTTTTTCACCAAAAATCCTAGGATGAAAACGTAGTTAGTGAGCTGCATTGTTACTACAGCGAGAGGCATCGAAACGTGCAATGACATCTATCAGGGGCCAACAATTACAAAAAGCACATCATCAATAGCAGTATCCATAATCCCGGTGGTGAACGTCATCAAACAACTACAAATAACTCCCGCTGTTACACTTGAAACTAATGCCATATGAAACATATGTAACCTGCGGAATATTAATTTAATTGTATGATTTCATTAGTAGACTCTCAAACATTTTATATGTTCGTTCCTTGATTAAAATTAGCAAAACATTCTTATTAGAGTATTATACAACTATAAATCAACAGATCAAGTTCCACAGCTGTCATCGGTCACCTTGTAAGATTTCATGATTACTGATAGTGGCGCCTGGTGGCCGAGGTTGGTACTGCATGCTAATTGTTAGCTAGCAAGCAAAAAAAAAAATACATAAATCTCGTCCCCTAAATCAGACGCAACCCGGAGGTCGATTTCAGCTGTTCAGTCATTTATTTCCTCCCATATAAGTACATCATTTCAAGGCAAATACATATTTCATGATCATTTATTTATGTATTTAGTTGCCGTGTAATAAGCTAGAATGCAAAATACACCCTGATAGGGTGATTAGGATGTTTTGCACAGAGGGGGAGGGAAGGAAACCAGAATCAAATGTGTCTTTCATTGTCAAGCAAGATGATTTGTAAATTAGTTAAACCTCATCTAATATTGTTGTGCCCCACTCAACCACTAGAGGGCGTCGTGTGATCACACATCACTGACTGCAGAGCATGCAAGCTGGAGCGAGTTGCCACGGCGCTCAAATATTCGCTCATATGCGATCACTCAACTCCAACGCTCAAGTTCAAAAGTCATCACTCTTGAGCGCTTTTGAGCGAGAGTGATTTTGGGGTGGAGCGGCATGAAATGAGAACGAAATTAGACATGATTTCGTCATAGTAGCAAACAACTTAATATTTAATGGCGCAAATAGCAACTGCACAAACAGTGTCTTGATGATAGAAAATAGCTTTGCTCTCAACGCCATATATGGATGTGCTGCAAAAATCCCTGAAGGCTTCAACTAATCAATACCGGCACATGACCATGGTATAAGCGGGTTAATCCACGGCTAGGTGTGCGCTAAAGATTTCAAAGCACTTCTCATAGGGTCGGTTCTCGATTCCACGTCGTGCATTGCACACCTACAGTAGCCCTGGATTAACCCTTACTTACAGAAGTTATCAAGATCAGTAGAAGCATATATATTAGTATCATCAGGAGAAAATTAGTTTAGCTATGAAAACAAACCTGAGAGTGATGAAACAATGAAGGAGAAGTTTGTTTTCCTCTGTCTGAGGATATTAATCATTAAAGGGGAGGTGTGTCATTTCTGCATCACACAAAACTGAAATCGGTGTGTTTGAGTGCCGCTACAGGATCAGACACAACACTGGCTCAACCAATGGAGGCAATTCGTTTTAGTGCCATTAATGGTGCAGAAATAACACACGTTCGCTTTTAACACGGGTGTATTTATGACATTCGTTGTTAGTGGACGGTTTGTAGTGTGAGCCAATGTGCATTTAAGAGAGAAACATGGCAGTGAAAAATTAAAACTGAATTGTAATCGAGAGCGAGAGTGAGAGAGAGAGAGAGAGAGAGAGATCAAGCGAGAGAGAGAGAGAGAGAGAGAGATCAAGCAAGAGAGAGAGAGAGAGCGAGCGAGTGAGAGCGAGAAAGAGAGAGAGAGAGAGTGAGCGAGAGAGAGAGATCGAGCAAGAGAGAGATCAAGCGAGAGAGAGAGAGAAATCTATCGAGAGAGAGAAATCGATCGAGAGAGAGATCGAGAGAGAGATAGCGAAAGAGACTGAGCTAGAGAGAGATTGTGCTGAGAGAGCGAGCAAGAGAGAGAGTGAGAGAGAGATTGTGCTGAGAGATTGTGCTGAGAGAGAGATAGAGAGAGCAAGCAAGAGAGAGAGAGAGCGAGAGAGATCGAGCGAGAGAGAGAGAGAAATCGATCGAGAGAGAGATCGAGAGAGAGATAGCGAAAGAGATTGAGCTAGAGAGAGATTGTGCTGAGAGAGCGAGCAAGAGAGAGAGTGAGAGAGAGATTGTGCTGAGAGATTGTGCTGAGAGAGAGATAGAGAGAGCAAGCAAGAGAGAGAGAGAGCGAGAGAGATCGAGCGAGAGAGACAGAGAGCGAGCGAATGAGACAGAGAGCGAGCGAGAGAGTGAGCGAAAGAGAGAGAGGGAGAGCGAGCAAGAGAGAGCGAGAGAGAGAGCGAGTGAGAGAGAGCGAGAGAGACAGAGAGCGAGAGAGAGAGCGAGCGAGCGAGAGAGCGAGAGATCGAGTGAGAGAGAGCGAGACAGAGAACGAGCGAGAGAGAGAGTGAGAAACATCGGGTGAGAGAGTGAGAGAGAGATCGAGCGAGAGAGAGAGACAGAGAGTGAGCGAGAGAGCGCGAGAGACATCTTGATGCTAATATAAAACTTTAATCTCTGAGTCTGTCTGATTAAGAATATTCTGAACACAATAAACATTAATCCGACTGTTTTACCTTTGCCAGTTTGGTTTTACTGTCACCGGTGAGAAAGGACAGATTATTAATCTCATTCTGAACAACAAAGTTCTGCTCTTCCCTCTTGAAATTCTGCAGGAGAAAGAGAGAGAGAGAACAAAGTGAGGCTATTACTGCCGTTATTATTTGGCATGATCATGTGCTAAAGGAGAGATATATATATATAAACGTTTCCTCTTGCATTTGTCCTGAGTTTAAAGCTAAGTGAGTTCATCTACATTAGTGAAGGACTCTGGGTAACTCATTCATTCCAGCAGCATTACTGTCGACCCACAACATGAACTCTTAAAGTGATTTTGTGACACTGGCTGCTCTTTGATCTGTGTGCAATTAAAATACTACAAAGCACTCAGTAATGAGTTTCTCGAGATTACAGACGCTGTTTTAAACGAGCCTCACACACTGCTGGCGGTCTTGAGCGGTCTTGAGTCTGAAAGCACAAAATCTTACGTGTGATTTGCACCAAAGGATAAAAATCTCTGCCACCATCCTGAAGAGTTCGTTTGAATCGAAGTCGGGTTCCTTCAGCCAGCGAGACCTAAAAATGATGGAACAGCAAGTCAACTTAAATCAAATAAATATAATTCGGCCCTAGAAATAACGTTCTAGGATTTAGGCAGTATCATTAAAATAGTGTTAAAATTGATTTTTAATGGATGTTTGTTAAGTTAACCCTTTAAGCCCTGAAGGTGTTTTTAAAAAGTTCCTGTTTCAGAGGCACACACAAAATAGCCCCCTTGCTCACTTGTTACTTGCTACAAGTAACAGCTAACTTGGACAATTAATCGTCAGCCAAATGTCATTATTGTGACAGCTGGTTGATTTGAGTCAGTAAGCACAGGTTTCATCTATCTTGTCATTCATTTCCAGATATACACGTCTATCAGCATTAATTTCTTTCATCGTATATTCCCGTTACCTGTTGTTGTCTACGTAACGGATAAGCATCGGATAGAACGCGTACAGATCTCTGCACAGCACCGCAAACTCATCGAGAATGAGAAGCTCTGCCTCCTGGGTGTCGCACTTGCCGTCGGCTTTCAGAAGCTCCTCCTCCATCACCACTTTCACCGTCTTCTTCTTCAGTTTCTCCAGTGTGGGTAGGAAGTGAGTCTTCAGCAGGTCTGCTCGCGCTTTACTGATGATCGGTTGAGCATAAACTACAACAAACACAATGTCACGTATTAATTCATTTACAGGCTAATACTAACTTGCATACTAGCTGTACTAAATAGTATGTGAGATTAGAATTAGTGTTTTAACATGAGTCACACTTAATGCTTGAATGTCACTGCATTAGATCGATGTAAATCATTTTACAGTAGGTCAGCCGATATATCAGATTAGCCAATTTATCGGTGCCGATAGATCGGGAACTATCGGTTTTCGGAAGAAATTAACGGCGATAGTTTTTGTCCGCTGCAGCGATCTGGAGTACAACCACAGTCTCCGGAGGTGAAAAACAACCACTCGCACATCGAGGGGGAGTTCATTCATTTCTGCCGGAAACCGATAGTTCCAAATTTATCAGCACCGATATATTGGCAAAACCGATATTTTGGCTGACCAACTGTAAAAAGTAAATCAATTGCTGCCGTGCATGAAAATTGTCCATATATTCTCATATATCTCATCATCATCCTCATGTCCTCTTACTCTCTGACACTCGAGGGCGCTCTCACCTACTCCACGTGTTGCGTCCCTAAAGCGCATCTTAATCATGTCTGCTTATTTTGCGCTATGCAATAAAACATGGTGAACCTCGTTATAGTCAATTAATTATGTAGTTAATTATGAAAAAATCTTTCCAATGAGGTAAATTACAAATGTTTATAAAGTTATGTACAAATATAATGAAGTTACAATGATGAGCAGCACTAGTTCATATTTCAGCACTTTACACATGGACAGCGACTCTCTTAAGTAGCACTTAAAATGCGTCCTCAAGCGCTCACTTTAAGTGCAGATTTGGGAAACGCATGTAAAAAATAACGAAAGTTTGTAAAATCGCTTGCAGAAAATGCTCTTAACCGCTAAGATCAATCATTATTGGGAAACGAGGCCCACCTTAGATATCGTTATAGGCAACATCCAATATCTGTCATCCTCAACTGAATTTTACAGAAAGATAGCACATGCACACTTTAAAAATTGAGAACAAAACGTTTGTTTCGTGTCTAGTGAAGTAAATCTAGTGTTGCAAATGAAGACACATTGCGTTAATTATTAGTGAAATGCGACTTGCAAGTAGTGTAAATCAACAAATTTGCCTGATTTACTGTATCAAAAACATTTAACCTCATGTGACCACGCGTCCACATGTGTGGACGTTGTATTTTGGCTTTGCTATACACAACACATAATTTAAATGAATATAAACCGACTGAACACTGTTCATAATACTCAAGACTGTCATTTAAGGGTTAAACTTCTGCTTCTAGTTTCGTCTGATTCAGTGATTTTAAAAATCCGTTAATTTTTCGCACATCAGCGCGCTGATAAACATGATGTCCACATATGAGGACACTGGCACCATATTTCCACAAAAGTAGAAAAACGTGTTATTTTGAATAACTTTCATCTCTATCACATCTGTGGTCATTTTGCAGATTATATGCCACCGCGTTTTCTATCGCTAACAGTCACATGGCTCACCTGCGATGCGTTTCATCCAGGACGCCTCGTCGATGCCCAGATTACTGTTGAGGATCTTTAAGATGTTCCCGAGGATGACGCTCAGATGTTCAGACGTGACAGTGGTGCTGCAGACGGCGGTGCTCTCACAGCGGTTCTCTGGTCCACGCTCCCACCAGTACGACAGATAGTTACACAGCATGGGCAGCACCACCTCAATGACGTGTGGCATCTCAGTGTATCTGGCACCCGACTCGGACATGTCATTAATGTCCTTCATCAAACCGTCCAGACGAGGCATATCAGGACACATCTCGTTCACAAACTCTGGCATTCCTAGAACTGATCAGAGACGAGTAAAATACATAAACTGGTCGTGGTATCAAAAAGCCACACGAAGCCATGTGTTACAGTGATTTTACCATGGGTAAGGGATGTTGTTAGGCACAACAGCAAACAAACAAAACTCTGCAGCTTGGTAAAATCACTGTAATGCATGATGCTTGTAATGCATGATAACGCTTGTAATGCATGATAACGCTTGTAATGCATGATAACGCTTGTAATGCATGATGCTTGTAATGCATGATGATGATGCTTGTAATGCATGATGCTTGTAATGCATGATGATGATGCTTGTAATGCATGATGCTTGTAATACATGATGATGATGCTTGTAATGCATGATGCTTGTAATCATGCTTGTAATGCATGATGCATGATTCTTGTAATGCGTGATGCTTGTAATACATGATGCTTGTAATGCATGGTGCTTGTAATGCATGATGCATGATGCTTGTAATACATGATGCTTGTAATACATGATGCTTGTAATACATGATGATGATGCTTGTAATGCATGATAACGCTTGTAATACATGATGCTTGTAATGCATGGTGCTTGTAATGCATGATGCTTGTAATGCATGATGCTTGTAATGCATGGTGCTTGTAATGCATGATGCTTGTAATACATGATGCTTGTAATACATGATGATGATGCTTGTAATGCATGATGCTTGTAATGCATGATGCTTGTAATAAATGATGATGATGCATGAAATACATGATGCTTGTAATGCATGATGCTTGTAATGCATGATGCTTGTAATACATGGTGCTTGTAATGCATGATAATGCTTTTAATGCATGATGCATGATGCTTGTAATACATGATGCATGATGCTTGTAATACATGATGCTTGTAATGCATGATGCTTGTAATACATGATGCTTGTAATGCATGATAATGCTTTTAATGCATGATGCATGATGCTTGTAATACATGATGCATGATGCTTGTAATACATGATGCTTGTAATGCATGATGCTTGTAATACATGATGCTTGTAATGCATGATAATGCTTTTAATGCATGATGCATGATGCTTGTAATACATGATGCATGATGCTTGTAATACATGATGCTTGTAATGCATGATGCTTGTAATACATGATGCTTGTAATGCATGATAATGCTTTTAATGCATGATGCATGATGCTTGTAATACATGATGCATGATGCTTGTAATACATGATGCTTGTAATACATGATGCATGATGCTTGTAATACATGATGCTTGTAATACATGATGCTTGTAATACATGATGCTTGTAATGCATGGTGCTTGTAATGCATGGTGCTTGTAATGCATGATAATGCTTTTAATGCATGATGCATGATGCTTGTAATACATGATGCTTGTAATACATGATGCTTGTAATGCATGGTGCTTGTAATGCATGATGCTTGTAATGCATGGTGCTTGTAATGCATGATAATGCTTTTAATGCATGATGCATGATGCTTGTAATACATGATGCATGATGCTTGTAATACATGATGCTTGTAATGCATGATGCTTGTAATACATGATGCTTGTAATGCATGGTGCTTGTAATGCATGGTGCTTGTAATGCATGATGTTTGTAATGCATGATGCTTGTAATACATGATGATGATGCTTGTAATGCATGATGCTTGTAATGCATGATGCTTGTAATGCATGATGCTTGTAATGCATGATGCTTGTAATCGTGCTTGTAATGCATGATGCATGATGCTTGTAATGCATGATGCTTGTAATACATGATGCTTGTAATGCATGATGCTTGTAATGCATGACGCTTGTAATGCATGATGATGATGCTTGTAATGCATGATGCTTGTAATGCATGATGCTTGTAATGCATGATGATGATGCTTGTAATGCATGATGCTTGTAATGCATGATGCTTGTAATGCATGATGCTTGTAATGCATGATGATGATGCTTGTAATGCATGATGCTTGTAATGCATGATACTTGTAATGCATGATGATGATGCTTGTAATGCATGATGCTTGTAATGCATGATGCTTGTAATGCATGATGCATGTAATGCATGATGCTTGTAATGCATGATGCTTGTAATACATGATGCTTGTAATGCATGATGCTTGTAATGCATGGTGCTTGTAATGCATGGTGCTTGTAATGCATGATGATGATGCTTGTAATGCATGATGCTTGTAATGCATGGTGCTTGTAATGCATGGTGCTTGTAATGCATGATGATGATGCTTGTAATGCATGATGCTTGTAATGCATGATGCTTGTAATGCATGGTGCTTGTAATGCATGATAACGCTTGTAATGCATGATGCATGATGCTTGTAATACATGATGCTTGTAATGCATGATGCTTGTAATGCATGGTGCTTGTAATGCATGGTGCTTGTAATGCATGATGATGATGCTTGTAATGCATGATGCTTGTAATGCATGATGCTTGTAATGCATGGTGCTTGTAATGCATGATAACGCTTGTAATGCATGATGCATGATGCTTGTAATACATGATGCTTGTAATGCATGATGCTTGTAATGCATGATGCTTGTAATGCATGGTGCTTGTAATACATGATGATGATGCTTGTAATGCATGATGCTTGTAATGCATGATGCTTGTAATACATGATGATGATGCTTGTAATACATGATGATGATGCTTGTAATGCATGATGCTTGTAATGCATGATGCTTGTAATACATGATGATGATGCTTGTAATGCATGATGCTTGTAATGCATGATGCTTGTAATCGTGCTTGTAATGCATGATGCATGATGCTTGTAATGCATGATGCTTGTAATACATGATGCTTGTAATGCATGGTGCTTGTAATGCATGATGCTTGTAATACACGATGCTTGTAATACATGATGATGATGCTTGTAATGCACGATGCTTGTAATGCATGATGCTTGTAATACATGATGATGATGCTTGTAATGCATGATGCTTGTAATCGTGCTTGTAATGCATGATGCATGATGCTTGTAACGCATGATGCTTATAATACATGATGCTTGTAATGCATGGTGCTTGTAATGCATGATGCTTGTAATACATGATGATGATGCTTGTAATGCATGATGCTTGTAATGCATGATGCTTGTAATACATGATGATGATGCTTGTAATGCATGATGCTTGTAATGCATGATGCTTGTAATGCATGATGCTTGTAATACATGATGCTTGTAATACATGATGCTTGTAATGCATGATGCTTGTAATCGTGCTTGTAATGCATGATGCATGATGCTTGTAATGCATGATGCTTGTAATACATGATGCTTGTAATGCATGATACATGATGCTTGTAATACATGATGCTTGTAATACATGATGATGATGCTTGTAATGCATGATGCTTGTAATGCATGATGCTTGTAATGCATGGTGCTTGTAATACATGATGCTTGTAATGCATGGTGCTTGTAATGCATGATGCATGATGCTTGTAATGCATGGTGCCTGTAATGCATGATACTTGTAATGCATGATGATGATGCTTGTAATGCATGATGCTTGTAATGCATGATGCATGTAATGCATCATGCTTGTAATACATGATGCTTGTAATGCATGATGCTTGTAATGCATGGTGCTTGTAATGCATGGTGCTTGTAATACATGATGATGATGCTTGTAATGCATGATGCTTGTAATGCATGATGCATGTAATGCATGATGCTTGTAATACATGATGCTTGTAATACATGATGCTTGTAATGCATGGTGCTTGTAATGCATGGTGCTTGTAATGCATGATGATGATGCTTGTAATGCATGATGCTTGTAATGCATGATGCATATAATGCATGATGCTTGTAATACATGATGCTTGTAATGCATGATGCTTGTAATGCATGGTGCTTGTAATGCATGGTGCTTGTAATGCATGATGATGATGCTTGTAATGCATGATGCTTGTAATGCATGGTGCTTGTAATGCATGGTGCTTGTAATGCATGATGATGATGCTTGTAATGCATGATGCTTGTAATGCATGATGCTTGTAATGCATGGTGCTTGTAATGCATGATAACGCTTGTAATGCATGATGCTTGTAATACATGATGCTTGTAATGCATGGTGCTTGTAATGCATGGTGCTTGTAATGCATGATAACGCTTGTAATGCATGATGCTTGTAATACATGATGCTTGTAATGCATGGTGCTTGTAATGCATGGTGCTTGTAATGCATGATAACGCTTGTAATGCATGATGCTTGTAATACATGATGCTTGTAATGCATGGTGCTTGTAATGCATGGTGCTTGTAATGCATGATAACGCTTGTAATGCATGATGCTTGTAATACATGATGCTTGTAATACATGATGCTTGTAATGCATGATGCTTGTAATGCATGGTGCTTGTAATGCATGATAACGCTTGTAATGCATGATGCTTGTAATACATGATGCTTGTAATGCATGGTGCTTGTAATGCATGGTGCTTGTAATGCATGGTGCTTGTAATGCATGATGCTTGTAATGCATGATGCTTGTAATACATGATGATGATGCTTGTAATGCATGATGCTTGTAATGCATGATGCTTGTAATCGTGCTTGTAATGCATGATGCATGATGCTTGTAATGCATGATGCTTGTAATACATGATGCTTGTAATGCATGGTGCTTGTAATGCATGATGCTTGTAATACACGATGCTTGTAATACATGATGATGATGCTTGTAATGCACGATGCTTGTAATGCATGATGCTTGTAATGCATGATGCATGTAATGCATGATGCTTGTAATACATGATGCTTGTAATGCATGATGCTTGTAATGCATGGTGCTTGTAATGCATGGTGCTTTTAATGCATGATGATGATGCTTGTAATGCATGATGCTTGTAATGCATGGTGCTTGTAATGCATGGTGCTTGTAATGCATGATGATGATGCTTGTAATGCATGATGCTTGTAATGCATGATGCTTGTAATGCATGGTGCTTGTAATGCATGATAACGCTTGTAATGCATGATGCATGATGCTTGTAATACATGATGCTTGTAATGCATGATGCTTGTAATGCATGATGCTTGTAATGCATGGTGCTTGTAATGCATGGTGCTTGTAATGCATGATGCTTGTAATGCATGATGCTTGTAATACATGATGATGATGATGCTTGTAATGCATGATGCTTTTAATGCATGATGCTTGTAATCGTGCTTGTAATGCATGATGCATGATGCTTGTAATACATGATGCTTGTAATGCATGGTGCTTGTAATGCATGATGCTTGTAATACACGATGCTTGTAATACATGATGATGATGCTTGTAATGCACGATGCTTGTAATGCATGATGCTTGTAATACATGATGATGATGCTTGTAATGCATGATGCTTGTAATGCATGATGCTTGTAATCGTGCTTGTAATGCATGATGCTTGTAATGCATGATGCTTATAATACATGATGCTTGTAATGCATGGTGCTTGTAATGCATGATGCTTGTAATACATGATGATGATGCTTGTAATGCATGATGCTTGTAATGCATGATGCTTGTAATACATGATGATGATGCTTGTAATGCATGATGCTTGTAATGCATGATGCTTGTAATGCATGATGCTTGTAATACATGATGCTTGTAATGCATGATGCTTGTAATCGTGCTTGTAATGCATGATGCATGATGCTTGTAATGCATGATGCTTGTAATACATGATGCTTGTAATGCATGATACATGATGCTTGTAATACATGATGCTTGTAATACATGATGATGATGCTTGTAATGCATGATGCTTGTAATGCATGATGCTTGTAATGCATGGTGCTTGTAATACATGATGCTTGTAATGCATGGTGCTTGTAATGCATGATGCATGATGCTTGTAATACATGATGCTTGTAATACATGATGCTTGTAATACATGATGCTTGTAATACATGATGATGATGCTTGTAATGCATGGTGCTTGTAATACATGATGCTTGTAATGCATGGTGCTTGTAATGCATGATGCATGATGCTTGTAATACATGATGCTTGTAATGCATGGTGCTTGTAATGCATGATGCTTGTAATGAATGATGCTTGTAATGCATGGTGCTTGTAATGCATGATGCATGATGCTTGTAATGCATGGTGCTTGTAATGCATGATGCGTGTAATGCATGATGCGTGTAATGCATGGTGCTTGTAATGCATGGTGCTTGTAATGCATGATGCTTGTAATGCATGATGCTTGTAATGCATGGTGCTTGTAATGCATGGTGCTTGTAATGCATGATGCATGATGCATGATGCTTGTAATGCATGATGCTTGTAATGCATGATGCATGATGCTTGTAATGCATGATGCTTGTAATGCAAGGTGCTTGTAATGCATGATGCTTGTAATGCATGGTGCTTGTAATGCATGATGCTTGTAATGCATGGTGCTTGTAATGCATGGTGCTTGTAATGCATGGTGCTTGTAATGCATGGTGCTTGTAATGCATGATGCTTGTAATGCAAGGTGCTTGTAATGCATGGTGCTTGTAATGCATGGTGCTTGTAATGCATGGTGCTTGTAATGCATGATGCTTGTAATGCATGATGCATGATGCTTGTAATGCATGGTAACGCTTGAAATGCATGATGCATGATGCTTGTAATGCATGATGCTTGTAATGCAAGGTGCTTGTAATGCATGATGCTTGTAATGCATGTTGCTTGTAATGCATGGTGCTTGTAATGCATGATGCATGATGCTTGTAATGCATGATGCTTGTAATGCATGATGCTTGTAATGCAAGGTGCTTGTAATGCATGGTGCTTGTAATGCATGATGCTTATAATGCAAGGTGCTTGTAATGCAAGGTACTTCTAATGCATGGTGCTTGTAATGCATGATGCATGATGCTTGTAATGCATGATGCTTGTAATTCATGATGCTTCTAATGCATGATGATGATGCTTGTAATGCATGATGCTTGTAATGCATGGTGCTTGTAATGCATGGTGCATGATGCATGATGCTTGTAATGCATGGTGCTTGTAATGCATGGTGCTTGTAATGCATGGTGCTTGTAATACATGATGCTTGTAATGCATGATGATGATGCTTGTAATGCATGATGATGATGCTTGTAATGCATGATGATGATGCTTGTAATGCATGATGATGATGCTTGTAAAGCATGATGATGATGCTTGTAATGCATGATGATGATGCTTGTAATGCATGGTGCTTGTAATGCATGGTGCTTGTAATGCATGGTGCTTGTAATGCATGCTGCTTGTAATGCATGATGATGATGCTTGTAATGCATGGTGCTTGTAATGCATGATGCATGATGCATGATGCTTGTAATGCATGATGCTTGTAATGCATGATGCATGATGCTTGTAATGCATGATGCTTGTAATGCAAGGTGCTTGTAATGCATGATGCTTGTAATGCATGGTGCTTGTAATGCATGATGCTTGTAATGCATGATGCTTGTAATGCATGGTGCTTGTAATGCATGGTGCTTGTAATGCATGGTGCTTGTAATGCATGATGCATGATGCTTGTAATGCATGATGCTTGTAATGCAAGGTGCTTGTAATGCATGGTGCTTGTAATGCATGATGCTTGTAATGCATGGTGCTTGTAATGCATGATGCTTGTAATGCATGATGCATGATGCTTGTAATGCATGGTAACGCTTGAAATGCATGATGCATGATGCTTGTAATGCATGATGCTTGTAATGCAAGGTGCTTGTAATGCATGATGCTTGTAATGCATGTTGCTTGTAATGCATGGTGCTTGTAATGCATGATGCATGATGCTTGTAATGCATGATGCTTGTAATGCATGATGCTTGTAATGCAAGGTGCTTGTAATGCATGGTGCTTGTAATGCATGATGCTTATAATGCAAGGTGCTTGTAATGCAAGGTACTTCTAATGCATGGTGCTTGTAATGCATGATGCATGATGCTTGTAATGCATGATGCTTCTAATGCATGATGATGATGCTTGTAATGCATGATGCTTGTAATGCATGGTGCTTGTAATGCATGGTGCATGATGCATGATGCTTGTAATGCATGGTGCTTGTAATGCATGGTGCTTGTAATACATGATGCTTGTAATGCATGATGATGATGCTTGTAATGCATGATGATGATGCTTGTAATGCATGATGATGATGCTTGTAATGCATGATGCTTGTAATGCATGGTGCTTGTAATGCATGGTGCATGATGCATGATGCTTGTAATGCATGGTGCTTGTAATGCATGGTGCTTGTAATGCATGGTGCTTGTAATACATGATGCTTGTAATGCATGATGATGATGCTTGTAATGCATGATGATGATGCTTGTAATGCATGATGATGATGCTTGTAAAGCATGATGATGATGCTTGTAATGCATGATGATGATGCTTGTAATGCATGGTGCTTGTAATGCATGGTGCTTGTAATGCATGCTGCTTGTAATGCATGCTGCTTGTAATGCATGCTGCTTGTAATGCATGATGATGATGCTTGTAATGCATGGTGCTTGTAATGCATGATGCATGATGCATGATGCTTGTAATGCATGATGCTTGTAATGCATGATGCATGATGCTTGTAATGCATGATGCTTGTAATGCAAGGTGCTTGTAATGCATGATGCTTGTAATGCATGGTGCTTGTAATGCATGATGCTTGTAATGCATGATGCTTGTAATGCATGGTGCTTGTAATGCATGGTGCTTGTAATGCATGGTGCTTGTAATGCATGATGCATGATGCTTGTAATGCATGATGCTTGTAATGCAAGGTGCTTGTAATGCATGGTGCTTGTAATGCATGATGCTTGTAATGCATGGTGCTTGTAATGCATGATGCTTGTAATGCATGATGCATGATGCTTGTAATGCATGGTAACGCTTGAAATGCATGATGCATGATGCTTGTAATGCATGATGCTTGTAATGCAAGGTGCTTGTAATGCATGATGCTTGTAATGCATGTTGCTTGTAATGCATGGTGCTTGTAATGCATGATGCATGATGCTTGTAATGCATGATGCTTGTAATGCAAGGTGCTTGTAATGCATGGTGCTTGTAATGCATGATGCTTATAATGCAAGGTGCTTGTAATGCAAGGTACTTCTAATGCATGGTGCTTGTAATGCATGATGCATGATGCTTGTAATGCATGATGCTTCTAATGCATGATGATGATGCTTGTAATGCATGATGCTTGTAATGCATGGTGCTTGTAATGCATGGTGCATGATGCATGATGCTTGTAATGCATGGTGCTTGTAATGCATGGTGCTTGTAATACATGATGCTTGTAATGCATGATGATGATGCTTGTAATGCATGATGATGATGCTTGTAATGCATGATGATGATGCTTGTAATGCATGGTGCTTGTAATGCATGGTGCTTGTAATGCATGGTGCTTGTAATGCATGCTGCTTGTAATGCATGCTGCTTGTAATGCATGCTGCTTGTAATGCATGATGATGATGCTTGTAATGCATGATGATGATGATGCTTGTAATGCATGATGCTTGTAATGCATGATAAATGATGCTTGTAATGCATGGTGCCTGTAATGCCTGATGATGATGCTTGTAATGCATGGTGCTTGTAATGCATGATGATGATGCTTGTAATGCATGATGCATGATGCTTGTAATGCATGATAAATGATGCTTGTAATGCATGATATATGATGCTTGTAATGCATGGTGCTTGTAATGCATGGTGCTTGTAATGCATGATGCTTGTAATTCATGATGATGATGCTTGTAATGCATGGTGCTTGTAATGCATGATGCTTGTAATGCATGATGATGATGCTTGTAAATGCATGATGCTTGTAATGCATGGTGCTTGTAATGCATGATGCATGATGCTTGTAATGCATGATGCTTGTAATGCATGATGATGATGCTTGTAATGCATGGTGCTTGTAATGCATGATGATGATGCTTGTAATGCATGATGCTTGTAATGCATGGTGCTTGTAATGCATGATGATGATGCTTGTAATGCATGATGATGATTCTTGTAATGCATGATGCTTGTAATGCATGATGCTTGTAATGTATGGTGCTTGTAATGCATGATGCTTGTAATGCATGATGCTTGTAATGCATGATGCATGATGCTTGTAATGCATGGTGCTTGTAATGCATGGTGCTTGTAATGCATGATGCTTGTAATGCATGGTGCTTGTAATGCATGGTGCTTGTAATGCATGCTGCTTGTAATGCATGATGATGATGCTTGTAATGCATGATGCTTGTAATGCATGATAAATGATGCTTGTAATGCATGGTGCTTGTAATGCCTGATGATGATGCTTGTAATGCATGGTGCTTGTAATGCATGATGATGATGCTTGTAATGCATGATGCATGATGCTTGTAATGCATGATAAATGATGCTTGTAATGCATGATATATGATGCTTGTAATGCATGGTGCTTGTAATGCATGATGCTTGTAATTCATGATGATGATGCTTGTAATGCATGGTGCTTGTAATGCATGGTGCTTGTAATGCATGATGCTTGTAATGCATGATGATGATGCTTGTAAATGCATGATGCTTGTAATGCATGGTGCTTGTAATGCATGATGCTTGTAATGCATGATGCTTGTAATGCATGATGATGATGCTTGTAATGCATGGTGCTTGTAATGCATGATGATGATGCTTGTAATGCATGATGATGATGCTTGTAATGCATGATGCTTGTAATGCATGGTGCTTGTAATGCATGATGATGATGCTTGTAATGCATGATGATGATTCTTGTAATGCATGATGCTTGTAATGCATGATGCTTGTAATGCATGATGCTTGTAATGCATGATGCTTGTAATGTATGGTGCTTGTAATGCATGATGCTTGTAATGCATGGTGCTTGTAATGCATGGTGCTTGTAATGCATGCTGCTTGTAATGCATGCTGCTTGTAATGAATGATGATGATGCTTGTAATGCATGATGATGATGCTTGTAATGCATGATGCTTGTAATGCATGATAAATGATGCTTGTAATGCATGGTGCTTGTAATGCCTGATGATGATGCTTGTAATGCATGGTGCTTGTAATGCATGATGATGATGCTTGTAATGCATGATGCATGATGCTTGTAATGCATGATAAATGATGCTTGTAATGCATGATATATGATGCTTGTAATGCATGGTGCTTGTAATGCATGATGCTTGTAATTCATGATGATGATGCTTGTAATGCATGGTGCTTGTAATGCATGGTGCTTGTAATGCATGGTGCTTGTAATGCATGATGCTTGTAATGCATGATGATGATGCTTGTAAATGCATGATGCTTGTAATGCATGGTGCTTGTAATGCATGATGCATGATGCTTGTAATGCATGATGATTGTAATGCATGATGATGATGCTTGTAATGCATGGTGCTTGTAATGCATGATGATGATGCTTGTAATGCATGATGATGATGCTTGTAATGCATGATGCTTGTAATGCATGGTGCTTGTAATGCATGATGATGATGCTTGTAATGCATGATGATGATGCTTGTAATGCATGATGCTTGTAATGCATGATGATGATGCTTGTAATGCATGATGATGATTCTTGTAATGCATGGTGCTTGTAATGCATGATGATGATGCTTGTAATGCATGATGATGATTCTTGTAATGCATGATGCTTGTAATGCATGATGCTTGTAATGTATGGTGCTTGTAATGCATGATGCTTGTAATGCATGATGCTTGTAATGCATGATGCTTGTAATGCATGGTGCTTGTAATGCATGATGATGATGCTTGTAATGCATGGTGCTTGTAATGCATGATGCTTGTAATGCATGGTGCTTGTAATGCATGATGCTTCTAATGCATGATGATGATGCTTGTAATGCATGATGATGATGCTTGTAATGCATGGTGCTTGTAATGCATGATGCTTGTAATGCATGTTGCTTGTAATGCATGATGATGATGCTTGTAATGCATGATGCTTGTAATGCATGGTGCTTGTAATGCATAATGCATGGTGCTTGTAATGCATGATGATGATGCTTGTAATGCATGATGCTTGTAATTCATGATGCTTGTAATGCATGATAAATGATGCTTGTAATGCATGATGCTTGATGATGATGATGCTTGTAATGTATGATGATGCATGATGATGATGCTTGTAAATGCATGGTGTTTGTAATGCATAATGCATGGTGCTTGTAATGCATGATGATGATGCTTGTAATGCATGATGCTTGTAATTCATGATGCTTGTAATGCATGATAAATGATGCTTGTAATGCATGATGCATGATGATGATGCTTGTAATGTATGATGATGCATGATGATGATGCTTGTAATGTATGATGATGCATGATGATGATGCTTGTAATGTATGATGCATGATGATGATGCTTGTAATGTATGATGATGCATGATGATGATGCTTGTAATGTATGATGCATGATGATGATGCTTGTAATGTATGATGCATGATGATGATGATGCTTGTAAATGCATGGTGCTTGTAATGCATGATAAATGATGCTTGTAATGCATGATGCATGATGATGATGCTTGTAATGTATGATGATGCATGATGATGATGCTTGTAAATGCATGGTGCTTGTAATGCATAATGCATGGTGCTTGTAATGCATGATAAATGATGCTTGTAATGCATGATGCTTGATGATGATGATGCTTGTAATGTATGATGCATGATGATGATGCTTGTAAATGCATGATGCTTGATGATGATGATGCTTGTAATGTATGATGCATGATGATGATGCTTGTAATGTATGATGCATGATGATGATGCTTGTAAATGCATGATGCTTGATGATGATGATGCTTGTAATGTATGATGCATGATGATGATGCTTGTAATGTATGATGCATGATGATGATGCTTGTAATGTATGATGCATGATGATGATGCTTGTAAATGCATGATGCTTGATGATGATGATGCTTGTAATGTATGATGCATGATGATGATGCTTGTAATGTATGATGCATGATGATGATGCTTGTAATGTATGATGATGCATGATGATGATGCTTGTAAACGCATGATGCTTGTAATGCAAGGTGCTTGTAATGCATGGTGCTTGTAATGCATGATGATGATGCTTGTAAATGCCTCAAAATCTAGACAATGTGGTCTCATGATGGCAATAATCAAGTCTTGATTAAGTAAACACTCAAATAAAGGTGTGTAACTCACTGGCTCGTTCACGAGATGTCTTGCTGTTGAACACAGAACAGGTGTTGTGTTTGTTCAACTGCGGTTCTAAAAACGCCACGGGCATGGCACCCGCAAGAGTCGCCAAACACTCACCCAACGCTGGAAGCTGCCTACAGCGCGCACGACCGCATGCACACACACACACACACACACACACACACACACACACACACACACACACACACACACACACACACACACACACACACACACACACACACACACAGGAAAAGATCACGTTTCAAACATGTTCTTAATCTTTTGAGATCTGTATATCTGCAGTTTTACATGTATAAAGACTGTCCACACGGCTCACCTCTCCACATAGATATTTTTACCCGTCCCCAGCGAGTACAAACTGGTCAGGATCCGATAACAGGACACCTGGACATCATCCACTGACAAAACACAATCATTAAGGTTTCTAATACTTATGACAAAAAATGAAAACAGGGTCTAACATTTAAGATACTCCTGAAACACCGCCGGCACACACTTCTGAGGAGGCTTCTCGACTGGGACGTGGAAGTTGAAAGGTCAAGTAGTAACACTTATTTGCTATTACTGCCCAAATCTTTATTACATTCATATTATCTGGCATCAAGACTTTAGACAGGCCACATTACCAACAATAGCAGCCTAAAACATTTATTAACATTCACCTAAATCCTGCGAGGCCCAGGTAAGGACCTTTTTTTAACTGTGTTTTGGGAACACCCAGGGGCACATGGGAGTGTTTTGGGGTTCTGCAGAAAATGTAATTAGTGTAAAAATGAAGAGGGAAAAGCTTGACATTACCAAATTTGACATTATTACTGGTTCATTCTGCTTTGAAGACTGTCTGAAAATCATGAGATTAATCATGATTATTTTATTCTATTAAAAGACATTTTTAACTGTAAGAACTAACGTGTAAATACAAAATACTTTTATTAATTTATTTTACAGTTGGGTCATTGACAAATAAATGAAAAAAAATCTCATTTAAAACACAAAGTTCTTCGAATTTTCATTTTTGTGTCCAATTTGGTTTCATACATTTAGAGCATTTAAAAAAATATATATATAAATAAAAAATATTTATTTAATAACTTGTGGTGTAACCAAGTAAAAAGCACTAAAATGCTTTTCTTGAATACATGAGAGTATAAACAACTTAATCAGTCATTTCAAGCACATTTTGTTATTATTTATTTATTTATTATTATTTTTTACAAATATCTGATTAAACTATTTATTTTTTTTAGAAAAAAAAAAGTCTTTTTGCACCATATGACCTGATCAAATGTGCATTTTCATAAAAATGTAAAAATATCAGATATTTTATTTAATTAAAAGGCTCCTTTCTGTTTTATGGTTTTTGTCAACATATTCAAAATGCAGCCTGCATGTTGGTTATACCAAAACAATATGTTCAGCTGCTTTAAAAAAATATTTTAAATTAATAAATAAAATAATAAAGGATTTTTCTGCTTTGCATTACTCATGCCAATATTTAAAAAAAAAAAAAACATTTTTTTTTTTTTAAAGAATTTCAGTATTTAATAATTTTTGTTTTACTGTCTCAGGACGATTTTGTACTTTAAGCCCAAAGACAAATACAAATAAATATCAAAATGACTTTAAACATAGAAAATGCAAATATTCTCATCGTAGAAGTGATGTATATTCAAGTCCTTGTTTTGAGTGAATTGCATTTTGAATGCATGCTTGAATATGTTAATAAAACTTGACGGATGTGTTGTGCTTCAGTAGAGACTCACACAGCAGGTCTGATCCAAACTGATGTTCAGTGATGTGTTCAAACAGTGCCGTGAGGATGGGCAGCAGAGCGACGGTCGTGTAGTTGATGTTCTGTGACACTCCCTTCATCTGACTGCGAGAGTGAGTGAACTTCCCCAGCTTCAGGTTCTCCAGGGTCTTCTCCAGATCTTCAGCGGCATTCTCAAAGAACGTCCTCAAACCGGCTTTAACCAGCTCAGAAGCGGACTTCATCACCGTCCTGTGCGAGACACAAGAGATGAATGAGTCTGATCAGATCTTGTGTGTGTTTTAACATATATAAACACACATGAGATCTGTGCATCTGATTCTCCTCTTAAAGGGACAGTTCACCCAGAACACATCATTTATTCACCTTTATGTCATCTCAAACTCGTATGACTCTCTTTGTTCTGCACAACACAAAGATATAATGATGCAAATACAAGGGCATCATAAAGGTAATCTATAAGACACCAGTGGTTTAATCCATGTCTTCTGAAGCAATACGATCAGTGTTGGGTGAGAAACCTTTTTTTCTCATTATAAATCGATGTGGCGCAATCATGATTTAACCCTTTAAGCTCTGAAGGTGTTTTTAAAGATTGAAATACCCAAAATTAAGTAAAATACCCAAATATTTTCCTGTTTTTCTTATTTCTCTGTGTGTAAATAAGATGGCTCAGAAAAACTGCTTTTCAACATTTTCGAAATTTTGACAAATGTTGTCAATACGACAAATCAATCAAAAGTTCCAACATTACAAATATAATGTATCATAGTGTCCAAAAACATCTCCAAACAAATAAAAGATAATAATTGTACATAAGAACTAATTACACATGCAAACACAACAATGACTAAAGGTTTGCATAGCATGCACACATGATTTTAGTCATGAGATTTCACAGAATGAGTTTCATTCTGTGTCATTTGAGTCATCATTGAGTCTGTGTCGTGTATTTGGCGCCATCTCCTGGTGGTCATATGTAACATTGTGCTTCATGTGGATTATCTAATGATCTATACATCTGATTATCTTGTGTGTGGACTCGATTGAAAGATAATCACAGACTCTAAATAATCATATGTGAGATTTTATGCTCTGGTTATATTTTGAGAAGTTATAAGTGATAATGCGGCATATAAGCAACACCAGCATGATTGTCAAAGACATATATTTAGCTGTTACTCACTATATTTTAGTCTGTGAGTAAAAAAAAATGTCCAACGACATATGACACATGAATATTTGATCAGATTGATGTTTTTACTGATCGCAATAATATGAACCGCGCAATTTTATTTATTTATTTTTAATGATCAAAACGTAACACTTCTGATTTATCTGCAAATTTTAAAGCACTTGTTCAGTTTTGGTCATAATGTCACATGCACAGTATAGTAGAGCTTCTATAATTTCAAACGACACCTGTTGTGTGTTGGTCAAGACTGCAGTTATTCATATAACTTTGTGTTTCTCGCGGGCCCATCGGAGCTTAAAGGGTTAAACCTCGAATGCACTTCCTCTTGACGCATGTGCAAAGCGCTGTACACGCTTCAGAAGACATCAATTAAACTAATGAGTCTTATGGATTACGAGTATGGATGTGTTTTTGGAGCTTGAGAGTGTTGGACCGCATTGATTTGCATTACATGGACAAAACACCTCAAAACATCTCTGTGTATCGCAGAAGAACGAAAGTCATACGAGACTGACATAAAGGCGAGTAAATGATGAGAGCATTATTATTTTTGGGTGAACTATTCCCTGACTTCATTCCTGGTAATGCATTACTCTGAATTACAGTAGATTTACATGAATGTTCATATGCTAACGGGCTCATGATACCTGGTGTCCAGTGTGTGCGCGAGTATATGCAGACAGCTGACGATAGTGCTGGAGTCACTTCCTGCAAACACACACACACACACACACACACACACACACAAACTCAACAAACATCTGACTGACCAGAATATCTCAACATAAATAATAATTACATTTAAGCCTCTTTAAGGACAATATTCTAAACTATTTTAAACATATATGCAACAAAACATTTATGGATTTTTTAGTCAACACGTCATGCCTTTATCAAAATTTTACTTAGCGTCCACATGCGTGGACATTACGTTTTGGCTTTGCTACATGCTATGCATAATTTCAATTCATTTAAACAGACTAATCTGAGTTCAGGAGAATCTGTGCTGTCAGTAAAGGGTTAAACATTCAATGTACGAGTCATGTGACAAAACAACATGGCGCTGACCACAGCAGAGTTTGTCTTTGGGAGAAACAGCAACAAAACTACATCTGGTGAGAAACCTCATTAAGTTTTTACACTGAAACCTGTTTGAGTCGAAAGATCAGTGTCTCTAGTTTCATCTGATGTGACATTTAAAACATTTGAGCGATTTATCGTGAAGTTCAAATATCCTTTATTCACTGTCTGTGTATCATCACCTTGAGAATTAATACATCATCTAAAAACTGAGAAATGTGTCTTTCAGAGGATTTATATGGAGTTATGATGAAAATAAGATGCATTTCAAACTGTTCTGAGACCAGTGCAGACAGACAGCACACTGGAGGTTAAGTACTGCACTAAATAGGGAGCAAGGGAGCATCCTATAGTTCTCTATGCAGTTAAGTCATGCACTAAATAGGGAGCAAGGGAGCCTCCTATAGCTCTCTATGCAGTTAAGTGCATTCACTACATAGGGAGCAAGGGAGCATTCTATAGCTTTCTATGCAGTTAAGTGCATTCACTAAATAGGGAGCAAGGGAGCCTCCTATAGCTCTCTATGCAGTTAAGTGCATTCACTACATAGGGAGCAAGGGAGCATCCTATAGCTCTCTATGCAGTTAAGTGCATTCACTAAATAGGGAGCAAGGGAGCCTCCTATAGCTCTCTATGCAGTTAAGTGCATTCACTACATAGGGAGCAAGGGAGCATCCTATAGTTCTCTATGCAGTTAAGTGCATTCACTACATAGGGAGCAAGGGAGCATCCTATAGCTCTCTATGCAGTTAAGTGCATTCACTACATAGGGAGCAAGGGAGCCTCCTATAGCTCTCTATGCAGTTAAGTGCATTCACTAAATAGGGAGCAAGGGAGCCTCCTATAGCTCTCTATGCAGTTAAGTGCATTCACTACATGGGGAGCAAGGGAGCAGCCTATAGCTCTCTATGCAGTTAAGTCGTGCACTAAATAGGGAGCAAGTGAGCATCCTATAGCTCTCTATGTAGTTAAGTGCGTTCACTATATAGGGAGCAAGGGAGCATCCTATAGCTCTCTATGTAGTTAAGTCATGCACTAAATAGGGAGCATCCTATAGCTCTCTATGCAGTTAAGTGCATTCACTAAATAGGGAGCAAGGGAGCATCCTATAGCTCTCTATGCAGTTAAGTCGTGCACTAAATAGGGAGCAAGGGAGCATCCTATAGCTCCCTATGCAGTTAAGTCATGCACTAAATAGGGAGCATCCTATAGCTCTCTATGCAGTTAAGTGCATTCACTAAATAGGGAGCAAGGGAGCATCCTATAGCTCTCTATGTAGTTAAGTTGTGCACTAAATAGGGAGCAAGGGAGCATCCTATAGCTCTCTATGCAGTTAAGTGCATTCACTAAATAGGGAGCAAGGGAGCATCCTATAGCTCTCTATGTAGTTAAGTTGTGCACTAAATAGGGAGCAAGGGAGCATCCTATAGCTCTCTATGCAGTTAAGTCGTACACTAAATAGGTAGCAAGGGAGCATCCTATAGCTCCCTATGCAGTTAAGTCATGCACTAAATAGGGAGCATCCTATAGCTCTCTATGCAGTTAAGTGCATTCACTAAATAGGGAGCAAGGGAGCATCCTATAGCTCTCTATGTAGTTAAGTCGTGCACTAAATAGGGAGCAAAGGAGCATCCTATAGCTCTCTATGCAGTTAAGTGCATTCACTAAATAGGGAGAAAGGGAGCATCCTATAGCTCCTATGCAGTTAAGTCATGCACTAAATAGGGAGCATCCTATAGCTCTCTATGCATTTAAGTCATGCACTAAATAGGGAGCATCCTATAGCTCCCTATGCAGTTAAGTCATGCACTAAATAGGGAGCAAGGGAGCATCCTATATCTCTCTATGCAGTTAAGTCATGCACTAAATAGGGAGCAAGGGAGCATCCTATAGCTCTCTATGCAGTTAAGTGCATTCACTAAATAGGGAGCAAGGGAGCATCCTATAGCTCTCTATGCAGTTAAGTGCATTCACTAAATAGGGAGCAAGGGAGCATCCTATAGCTCCCTATGGAGTTAAGTCATGCACTAAATAGGGAGCATCCTATTGCTCTCTATGCAGTTAAATGCATTCACTAAATAGGGAGCAAGGGAGCATCCTATATTAAAAACTGCAATTTAGCGCTTGGTTGTGCAATATCGCTGCATGTTGGACACTTTTTTTGCCATTTTCACAATGCAAAGGCTTTACAAGGTGCAATATTTGAATTTATTTATTTTTTAAACACAACACAGTATGTTGCATGCACAAAATAATAGTTAAAGGTGACTGATGCAACTGAATTTACATCATTGCAGCATTGCATCTTCACCTCAAAGCCACTTAAACTCAGCAGCATCGTCTCTTGTCTTTCAAGCAACATATTTAAGACCTTTTCTATGTGGAACAAGATGTTTAATTTTGAAGACTGAATTTAAGACTCAGAGAGTGAAGACAGAAGGACACACAATCATCATCTTACCAAAGAGAGAAATCCTGTGTCTAACCAGAGCGGCCAGCTTACAGAACAGACTGACAGATGGACAGAAGAGCAAACGAAGAAGAAGAATCAGTGAAAGAGAGGAAGAAAGAATGAATCTGCTCTCATATCTGAAGCAGTGAGAATTACAGCAGCACTTCATCTTGTATTCAGAGATCAAACTCATGCATATAACACAATATTACACTGTTATAATGAATAACCACCATATAATAACACTGTTATAATGAATAACCACCGTATAATAACACCACTGTTAACACAGTTATAACAGAATAAGCACCGTATAACTGTTATAATGAATCACCACTGTATAATAACACTGTTATAACGAATAACCACTGTATAATAACACTGTTATAACAGAATAAGCACCGTATAACTGTTATAATGAATCACCACTGTATAATAACACAGTTATAACAGAATAAGCACCGTATAACTGTTATAACGAATAACCACTGTATAATAACACTGTTATAACGAATAACCACCATATAATAACACCACTGTATAATAACACAGTTATAACAGAATAAGCACCATATAACAACTGTTATAACGAATAACCACCGTATAATAACAGTTATAACGAATAACCACTGTATAATAACACTGTTATAATGAATAACCACTGTATAATAACACAGTTATAACAGAATAACCACCGTATAACAACCGTTATAACGAATAACCACCGTATATAACAGTTATAACGAATAACCACCGTATAATAACACAGTTATAACAGAATAACTACTGTATAATAACTGTTATAATGAATAACCACTGTATAATAACACTGTTATAAGGAATAACCACCGTATAATAACATTGTTATAACAAATAACCACAGTATAATAACACTGTTATAATGAATAACACAGTTATAACAGAATAAGCACCGTATAACAACACTGTTATAACAAATAAACACTGTATAACAGTTATAATGAATAACCACTGTATAATAACACAGTTATAACAGAATAAGCACCGTATAACATTGTTATAATGAATAACCACTGTATAACACAGTTATAATGAATAACCACCGTATAATAACACAGTTATAATAAATAATGAATATAATGTTATTTCACCTGGTGACCATCTCTTTCTCTTTATTAGACGCGTATCCACTGCTGCTCAGATTCTTAGTGGGCGATGACAGGAAGTAGAGGGAGTGGTTTTTAAAGTACTGATCAATGAGGGGGAGGAGCACCTACAGGAAGTACATCACACAGAAAGATAATCATATGTATAGTTACAGTTACAACTAAGACTGGTTAAAGTGTAAATGGCCACTAAGATACACTTCAAGCACTATGAAATATATGAGCGTTGCACCATGAAACGGAACCTTACGAGCAAAATAAATTTTTGCGGAGGTTGGAAAAAAATTCTTGACATCTACACTCGTTTATATTTACGAGAGAGAACATCATGTCAAAAAATGGACTTCTTGGCGGCTCTTCCGCATGAAACCGATCTAAACGGTGGACTGTACAGTGGCTGTCGCAAGGCATTGCACCTTATTAATGTTAGATACAGTGCTTGAATATTATTTACATATTTAATTAGAGGCCTACTGTTTATTATATTTACTTATTTTTGTACGTATCATATTTGAATTAAAATGCAATTTATTCCAGTTTACAGTTACTTGAATGGAAGCCCTGAACTGCACTGAGAAAAAACGATTTACTAAGTGAATATTTATTTATTTTTTAGGTGTCTTGATCCTACAAGCATTTTTTTCTGTCTAAAAAAAAAATATTTTCCATCAAAAAAACATTTCTCTCTCAAATTGTTTTTCCGATAAAAAACATTTTTAGAATTTTATTTTTTTTTTCCTTAGAAAAAAAAATATATATTTGAAGGACAGACTCAGGAAGGCACTAAGACCCCTAAAAAAAAAGAGAATTTTTTTTTCAGCAAGTGACATTTTTTCAGTGTGGTTCAGGTCTCCCATATATATATACATATACATATATATTTAAAAAAGATCAACCGTGACAAGATACACGGGGAGTTTACATCCTACTAGCTACTTTAAGTGTTGTGTTAGGAACAGGTGGAGCCCCCAAATTAAGCCCTGACCGAGTTACAAACTAACTAGCTGTTCCTCTAATAATCCCTTAGTGTGAACATCACACCCAAACTCAAGTGAGACCTCACGCACAGCTGACGGTCAACAAAATCAAGAGCTCATCTAGAGATTTACTATTTGTAAAGTTATATCTGCATTTCATGTTTCTCGTCGAGTGCCAAACCTTCGCAAAGAACTTGATTTCTTGTTCGTGTGGCGATTTGTCGTTCTTTCCACTGGTGGCCATCGCCTCTGAAACAAGACAGTTTCACAATCATATCACAGTAGAACTGAGATTGAGGTTTACAGTTGTAAATCTCGTGAGACAACAGAAGAAGAAAACGGCTATCAATAATGTCTCGTACCGAGGTGAGCTATAAACTCCTGTGCCGAGTCCACGTATTTCAGCAACTTCTTCAGGAATTTATAGGCGAAGCGTTTCTCCATGGAGGACGAATCTTGTTCCATGTCCTTCAGACCTCTGCAAGAAAACAAACACACCACAATCACAGTCAAACTGCGGTCAGTCACATGTTTGTATGATGACACGCGTGTAAAAGCCTCACCTGGTGATGGCGTATCCATTAATCTGCAGAAATCTGAAAAGATCTTGAGCTTTCTCTCGATCTTTGGCTTTCTCTTTAGCAGTGAGTGTGTCGTACGGTACCAGCAGCGGATGAGTTCCTCCGCCTGAAACCACAAACACACCACAAACGCTCAGATTGGATCTGCACAAGACAATATTTCTGTGTGTGTGATATAGTGTGAAATAAACCTCTTGTTGCCAGCTCACTCTTCTTTTTCTTTGCCCAGATGTTGTGATAGTTTTCAGCCACGACTTCAACCATCGACTGAAGAAACAACACAAACAGACAAAAGCATCAGAATCACATAAGATTGTGTAACCATCGTGCTACTTGTGGAAGCGTGATATATCTCTGTCACCACATGCAAGAGGCAATTAATTGTCCAAGCATACCAACGGCTAACCAAAATCACTGAATATGATTTTTATGAAGTGGTGAAAGACATGAGTAGAATTGCTTATATTACAATACAATCATTATCATTTTTACCAATAGGTGGCGCTGTCACCAAATGTACAGGGCCACCTATTGGAATCTAAAGAGAGCGGTCACTGATAAGTCAAATTAATCAAATTTTATAAGCAGTGTTTTATTTTATTATAACCTTTGACCACAAGGTGGCGCTTGCCCCAAACTTTATAGGTAATCTCAGGGGATAGTGCCGATGGTGCATGCCAAGTTTTGTAACGATGCACCAATGCATTGTAACGGTGGCTGCCCCAAATCAAATTTGGGTTTTAATTCATGTAAATTAATTTCAATTGTTTGGGTGCCAGACAAGTCAAAACTTGTCAATAAAGAAAAAAAAAAAAATATATATATATATATGGAAGTTCAGTTTCCCCGGAAATAGCTCAAACCACGATTACACGAAAATGAAACCCTTCCAATACCAATAACATCAGATGGGGCTTAAATGACACACATTCACAGATTGAAGGGTTTGTCAAAAAATGATTATTTATGAAAACATTTAAACCAATATCAAAGACAAAAGTTAAGACGAAGGTCACTTTTTCACACAGATTTTGTATTTTTTCCTTTGCCTCACATGAAAAAAAACAGTAAGAACAGTAAATAGATTGCTCAAATCAAGATTTCACCAGCAAAACCAAAAGTCACGAGAGTCCATGATTTATTAATGTCTAAAATACAGCATTTTACGACAAATTGGACAACATCCAATATGGCTGACATAGGAACATTGGGTATCTTTCTATTTGTCCACACCTCACGTCCATTTTGGAGTGCCCGCTGTTGAGTTTGAAAGACATGAGTAGAATTGCTTGTATTACAATACAATTCATTATCATTTTTACCAATAGGTGGCGCTGTCACCAAATGTATATGGTGTGGTCAGAGTGTGGTGACAATGACACACACAAAGTTTCACGTCAATATGCCAAAGCGTTGCTGAGATACAGCATGGTGCGCTATTCGAGAACCGTTTGGTCGATCAAAAAGCTTTTTATAACTTCATGATGTGAGCGTCGAATTTTCGGTGTAGGAGGCGTTTGCAAAAGTAGGCGTGCAGGAAGTATAGCCGACCGTGGTAAATTGGGAATCATCGTACTCGGCATGAGCCATGGAATCTAAAGAGAGTGGTCACTGATAAGCCAAATTAATCAAATGTCATAAGCATTAATTTATCTTATTATAACCTTTGACCACAAGGTGGCGCAAACCCAAAACTATATAGGTAATCTCAGGGGATAGTGCCGATGATGCATACCAAGTTCTGTAACAATGCACCAATGCATTCGTAAAATACAGCATTTTATGACAAATTGGACAACATCCAATATGGCCGACATAGGAAAATTGGGTATCTTTCTATTTGTCCACACCTCACGTCCATTTTGGATTGCCCGCTGTTGAGTTTGTTGAAGCGTTATTCGAATATGGTTTCTTCTATCGAAAAGATTTTGATAACTTTTTGTTTCCAGTGTCCCAAGATGATACATGATGAATTATGTGTAAATCGGACATCTGGTCTAGTGGGTCGGACGCAATGTCAATGACTCAATGAATCAGGGTGTGTGTGTGTGCAACTTTGAACTGCTGGTGGCACTAGAGAGTTTGAGTTTGAGACCCCAAATTTGGGTCAGCTACATTTCAGAGTGACTTCTATCAGTGTGCCAAAGCCCACAACATTCCTATGAACGGTTCAATGGGCTTCCACGGACATCATGCCAGACTAATAATAGGAAGAAGAAGAAAACGGTATTTCAACGGTTCCAAGATTACAAAGAAACATGCTGGTGTCTATTGATGAATTATTGACCTGAAGTTCTCTTGACAGCAGGACGTTGCTCATGTCTAGTGGAGCTGGACTGAAGCTGTTACCCTGAAAATACAAAACAAACAATAAAATATTGGTATTATTGAGATTATGTCCTCACTACCGATGGCTTATTCCAGCCTACTACTGTAGCTTTGATTGTTTTAAATTGGTATATATATACAAATATACAAAATCCAACATGAAGATACTTTTATTACACGTCTCTATTCTGATTTATCATCCAGACATTTCTAAATAATGACCGCACATCAGGGATTAAAGTGGAATTCTGTGATCTCAACAATTAAGCTATTAAAATCATTTTAATCAACGTTTCATGTCCATTTATTTATTTATTTGGCAAGAAGTCTTTTAATAAGCAAGTTAACCCTTTAAGCTCTGAACGTGTTTTTAAAGATTTCCTGTTTCAGTGGCATAACCAAAATTAAAGTGTTATAACTTGACCAAAATTATAATATTGATATCACTGTAAAGAAACTTATCCATTTTGTTAATGATATAGATTGATACATTCTGAGACTTCCAGCATAAGAAAAAACATTGAGCCAAAATGTTACTTTTTTCTTATTTTACATTTTATATCTCTGGGTGTAAATAATGTGGCTCTGATAAACTGCTTTTGTTTTGTTCTCAATCATGTCGACTGTATCTGAGGAAACATTTGTGCTGATGCGACAAATCAATCAAAAGTTCCAACATTACAAATATAATTGATCATAGTGTCCAAAAACATCTCCAAACAAATAAAAGATAATAATTGTACATAAAAACTAATTACACATGCAAACACAACAATGACTAAAGGTTTGCATAGCATGCACACATGATTTTAGTCATGAGATTTCACAGAATGAGTTTCATTCTGTGTCATTTGAGTCATCATTGAGTCTGTGTCGTGTATTTGGCGCCATCTCCTGGTGGTCATATGTAACACTGTGCTTCATGTGGATTATCTAATGATCTATACATCTGATTATCTTGTGTGTGGACTCGATTGAAAGATAATCACAGACTCTAAATAATGATATGTCATGTTTTATGTTCCGTTTATGGTTCATGAAGTTATAAGCTAAAATGCGGCATTTAAGCAGCTCGAACATAATTGTCAAAGACATATATTTAGCTGTTACTCGCTATATTATTGTCTGTGAGTAAAACAAATACTCTGGTTGTATTTTACTCTTTAAGGGCTTTCCAACAACATATGACACATGAATATTTGATCAGTTTGATATTTTAGTTCATTATCAATGAAATGTTATTTGTGATGTCACGGCTCTTGAATGAACCTGAGACGCTTGGGATATTCGTCGCATCTTCTCAATCTCCCTCTGTTGAAACATGGATTCTCCTTCTTTAGTTCTGTCGATGCTCCAACCCATCGCTAACATGCTCTTCAATGACTCGCGCACCGTCCAGCGATACACCTCCTTCTCCTGCGGGAGGAACACATACACGTGCACTGGGGATGAAGAAGAAATAATGCTGGCTGTTGTGAGGAGAACTGCTGTTTGTACCTTCTCTGTGAGGGATTTGTATGATCTGAGCATTGAGTGCGTTTTGGCTTTTTCCTCAATATTCTCACCGTATTTCCAGCCCAGAATCACCTGTACACAGGAAGTGACCATCAGACAGGTGAGTCGAACCCCAATAAATCATCATGCATGAAAAATCATATTTACATTTACATTTCTGCATTTGGCAGATGCTTTTATCCAAAGTGACTTACAGTGCCCTTATTACAGGGACAATCCCCCCGGAGCAACCTGGAGTTAAGTGTCTTACTCAAGGACACAATGGCGGTGGCTGTGGGGATCGAACCAGTGTCCTTCTGATTACCAGATTACCAGATATGTGCTTAGACCACTACACCACCACCACTCCATATTTAAGCAATATTTCAGAGCAAACAACGGCAGCTGTTGTACATGAAGATGTGGTTATGGTGAAATCTCACCTTCTCAGAGGACCACTTCTCATGGGAATGTTCTGCATATTTGTTTGCGATGTGTTCCAGTTTTTCAGGTAGACAGATGCTGCGAGAGGTAAAAGAAACGGAGTACTTATAGATCAGGGACAAAACTAGAAACACGTTCTTCCACAATCTCTCCGTCTCAAACAAACATGTCCCGCCACTCTCCCAGTCTCACATACTTGGCCGTGTTAATGGGTTTGGGCTCGAAGTTTCCCTGTGTGTCTACAGACACAGGTTTCTCCAGCGTGGTGTTGAGAGACGAGTCGATGAAGTCCGGCGGAAGAGCTCCGGCAATGGCACTCAGACACGGCATGGCCATTTTAAACAGCTCCTGTTCATACTTCTACAGACACGGAGAAACACACAAAACATATTTACATGCAAACCAGGAAACAAGCATCATGTGACAGTGACATCACAGGGGTCAAAGATCACACACACATTCAGAAGCGGTTTTCGTCTTGACCTTTACGCACGAGATTTGACCAGATTCCTTGAATCTTTTGACTATATTGAGCACTGTAGAGATGATGAGGTGAGGTGAAATGCCCAAAATCCTTCCCGTTTGTCTTTGGGGAACATTGTTCTGAAAGTGCGGGATTATTTGCAGTCAAAGTCTCGTCTGATTCTTGCTCTTGAAGGACTCGGCTGTTTTTGGAGGCTCCTGATGCACTATGACACGATTGCCTGTTTAACATCTCCTTGTTATTTCAACTCGTCAAAATGTAATTAGTCTTAAATGGTCCCTGTCAACTTTTTTGGAGCGTGTTGGAATCATCTGATTTAAAATGATGCACGTTCTCAGAAAAACGTGTAATTCACAAGGTAAAACATCATATAATGTTGTGGTGCGGAGGGGGGCGGGGCCGGGCTGTAATGTCGCACGCCCGGTCCCCAATCGGCCTGATGGGGCACGCGAGGGATTAAGGCAGCCGGTGACGATGGTTCGAGAGAGAGTGAGTTACGGGCATGTCCGTCATGTTTGTTTATGTTTGTGTGTTTTGGTTTAAGTTTTAATTAAATTATTATTTATACTGACAAGCCGGTTCTCGCCTCCTCCTTGCCCATCTTAACCCCCTTACATTGGTGCCGAAACCTGGGAAGGAGGAGGGATGCCCGTCGCATAGTCCTCGACACTGCCGTCCACCCGGGGAGCGCCGCTGCCATCTGCCAGGTGACGGAGTAGCTCGACCTCGCCCCCCTCCTCCGCTCCACACTTGTGTAATTGTGCTGCTTTTAATAGAGCAAAAGTTTTGTTTTTATTAGCATTTTTCATACTATATCAACATTTTCAGAGTTGGATTTGTAAGTAATTATATTGTTAATTCATTATATATGAAGTTATTTTATTTCACGTGTGGAGCGGACGAGGGCGGGGCCGGACTGGAACGACGCGCACACGGTCCCCAATCAGCCTGATGGGGCGCACGACGGATAAAGGCGGACGGTGACGACAGTTCAAGAGAGAGAGAGAATTACGGGCAGCGGCCCTGTTTGTGTGTGTCTTTTTGTTTAATTAAATATTATTTATATTGTCAAGCCAGTTCTCGCCTCCTCCTTTCCCATAACCCCCTTACATTGGTGCCGAAACCCAGCATAACAATATAAATATATATCATTAGTTTCGGTCATATGTATAAACAGTAAACATTATATATATATATATATATATATATATATATATATATATATATATATATATATATATATATATATATGTTGTTTACATGCATAATTTGTGCCATTTACAATGATTTAAAAACAATTGCTAAAACGGTACTGTCTCTTTAAGAAAGGCGGCAGTTCAGCGAGCGTCTCACAGAAGTGTTTTGGTTGAGCGCATATTAACGAGAGTTTATTTTCTACATCTGTGCATTGTGTGATTAGAATTAAATATTTATTGTTGTTTATAATCAAAAGTTAACCGTAAAGAACAGAAAGTATTACGTTCGCAATACATTCACCATGTTTTTACTGCGGTAACCAGATTGTAACCATGATATTCGTAGTGACACTCTGGTAAAAACGATGGTAATAAAAGCCATTATTTTGTGTGCATCATGGTTTTACTATGTAAATACTGTATACTACTGTAGTTTAACTATGATTTTACTGTAGTAACTCTTTAAAATAAGGTTAAAAAATAATATATATATATATACACACACAATTAATTGCAATTAACTACAGCAAAACAATAAGCGATTAATCACAATTAACTATTACATATACAGGTGAAACTCGAAAAATTAGAATATCGTGCAAAAGTTCATTAATTTCAGTAATTCAACTTAAAAGGTGAAACTAATATATTATATAGACTCATTACAAGCAAAGTAAGATATTTCAAGCCTTTATTTGATATAATTTTGATGATTATGGCTTACAGCTTATGAAAACCCCAAATTCAGATTCTCAGAAAATTAGAATATTACATGAAATCAATAAAAAAAGGATTTTAAATACAGAAATGTCGGCCCTCTGAAAAGTATAATCATGCATATGTACTCAGTACTTGGTTTGGGCCCCTTTTGCATTAATTACTGCCTCAATGCGGCGTGGCATGGATGCTATCAGCCTGTGGCACTGCTGAGGTGTTATGGAAGACCAAGATGCTTCAATAGCGGCCTTCAGCTCTTCTGCATTGTTTGGTCTCATGTCTCTCATCTTTCTCTTAGCAATGCCCCATAGATTCTCTATGGGGTTCAGGTCAGGCGAGTTTGCTGGCCAATCAAGCACAGTAATACCATGGTCATTGAACCAGGTTTTGGTACTTTTGGCAGTGTGGGCAGGTGCCAAGTCCTGCTGGAAAATGAAGTCAGCATCTCCATAAAGCTTGTCTGCTGAAGGAAGCATGAAGTGCTCTAAAATGTCCCGGTAGACGGCTGCGTTGACTCTGGACTTAATAAAGCACAGTGGACCAACACCAGCCGATGACATGGCTCCCCAAACCAACACAGACTGTGGAAACTTCACACTGGACTTCAAGCATCTTGGATTGTGTGCCTCTCCATTCTTCCTCCAGACTCTGGGACCTTGGTTTCCAAATGAGATGCAAAATTTGCTCTCATCAGAAAAGAGGACTTTGGACCACTGAGCAACAGACCAGTTCTTTTTTCTTTAGCCCAGGTAAGACGTTTGACATTTGAAGCCCATGTCCAGGACCCGTCTGTGTGTGGTGGCTCTTGATGCAGTAACTCCAGCCTCAGTCCACTCCTTGTGAAGCTCCCCACACATTTGAATGGCCTTTTCCTGACAATCCTCTCCAGGCTACTGGTCATCCCTGCTGCTTGTGCACCTTTTTCTTCCACACTTTTCCCTTCCACTTAACTTTCTATTAATGTGCTTTGATACAGCACTTTGAGAACATCCAACTTCTTTTGCAATTACCTTTTGAGGCTTTCCCTCCTTGTGGAGGGTGTCAATGATGGTTTTCTGCACAACTGTCAGGTCAGCAGTCTTCCCCATGATTGTGAATTCAACTGAACCAGACTGAGAGACCATTTAAAGGCTCAGGAACCCTTTGCAGGTGTTTAGCTGATTAGAGTGACACTTTGAGCCTACAATACTGAACCTTTTCACAATATTCTAATTTTCTGAGATTCTGAATTTGGGGTTTTCATAAGCTGTAAGCCATAATCATCAAAATTATATCAAATAAAGGCTTGAAATATCTTACTTTGCTTGTAATGAGTCTATATAATATATTAGTTTCACCTTTTAAGTTGAATGACTGAAATTAATGAACTTTTGCACGATATTCTAATTTTTCGAGTTTCACCTGTATTTATTAATTGTGATTACCTACAAAAATGATGTGATTATTAGCTATTAAAAATATATATACAATTAGTTGCGATTAACTACAAAAAATAAGCGATTAATCAGAATTGCCTATAGAATCGTACAATTAATCATGATTAACTACAAAAAATATGCGATTATTAGCAATTAACAAAAAAAAAAACACTTAATTTAGATGAACTACAAAAAATAAACGATTAATCACAATTACCTGTAAAATTATATGGTTAATCGTGATAAACTACAAACAATTATGCACTTAGTTGCAATTAACAAAATAATATATTCAATTGCGATTAACAACAACAAATAAGTGATTAATCACAACTATGAAAAATTATACAATTAATCATGATTAACTACAAACAACTATACGATTAATAGCAATTGACAAAAAAATACAATTAATTGCGATTAACAAAAAAATTAACGATTAATCACAATTGCCTGTAAAATTATGCGCTTAATCGTGATTAACTACAAAACATTATGCGATTAATAGCAATTAACAAAATTATATATTCAATTGGGATTAACTACAACAAATAAGCAATTAATCACAATTAACTATGAAAAATTATACGATTAATCATGACTACCTACAAAAAATTATGTGATTAATAGCAATTGACTAAAAAGACAATTAATTGTGATTGACAAAAAAATAGACAATTAATCACAATTACCTGTAAAATTATACGATTAATAGCAATTGACTAAAAATACAATTAATTGTGATTAACAAAAAAATTAACGATTAATCACAATTGCCTGTAAAATTATACGATTAATAGCAATTGACTAAGAATACACTTAATTTAGATGAACTACAAAAAATAAACGATTAATCACAATTACCTGTAAAATTATACGATTAATCGTCATTAACTACAAACAATTATGCACTTAGTTGCAATTAAAAAAAGAATATATTCAATTGCGATTAAATACAACAAATAAGCGATTAATCACAATTACCTATGCAAAAATGTACGATTAATCATGATTGCCTGCACAAAAATTATACGATTAATAGCAATTAACAAAATAATATATTCAGTTGCGATTAACTACAACAAATAAGCGATTAATCACAATTAACTATGAAAAAATATACGGTTAATCATGATTAACTACAAAAAAATATGCGATTAATAGCAATTAACAAAAGATTATACACTATTAAGTGCGATTAACTA
>NC_068291.1:45072869-45075369 GCF_025860055.1 Xyrauchen texanus | reverse complement strand
ACAGACTCTACATAATCATATGTCATATTATATGTTCTGTTTATATGTTGTGAAGTTATAAGCGAAAACGCTGCATATAAGCAACACCAACATAATTATCAAAGACATATATTTAACTATTACTCACTACATTATTGTCTGTGAGTAAAACAAATAGTCTGGTTGTATTTTACTCTTTAAGAGCTTTCCAACAACATATGACACATGAATATTTGATCAGCTTGATATTTTACAGATTGCTATAATATGTACCGCGCAATTTTATTTATTTATTTTTAATGATCAAAAAGTAACACTTCTGATTTATCTGTAAATTTCAAAGCACTTGTTCAGTTTTGGTCATAATGTCACATGCACAGGATAGTAGAGCTTATAATCTTTCAAACGACACCTGTTGTGTGCTGGTCAAGACTGCAGTTAATTCATTATTAATTATAAATATTTCGACTTTTAATTTATTTTATTTTATTACGAGCTTAAAGGGCATATATTTTGTTATAATTAGCTTTATACAAAAACAACAAAAGTCTCCAATATGACCTCATTAGAGGCAGTCCGATTTCGGTGCTTTTTGTGTGTGTGTGTATGTATTCGTGTTTGTGTGTATTCGTGTTTGTGTGTATTTGTGTGTGTGTGTGTGTGTGTGTGTGTGTGCATGCATGTGTGTGTATGTGTGTGCGTGCATGCGCGTATGCATGTGTATGTGCGTGTGTGCATGTGTGTGTGCATGTGGGTGTGTGTGTTTATGTGTGCGTGCGTGCGTGCGTGCGTGTGGACGCATGTGTGTGTGTGTATGTGTGTATGTCTGTGTGTGCACTTGTGCATGTGGGAGTGCGTGTGTTTGTGTGTGTGTGTGTGCATATGTGTGTGTGTCTTACGCGTCTGAAGCGTGACCCGGGCCTGTACTGGGCAGATCCAGCGATGGGTTCTCTGAGATCTTAATAGCTTCCTTCATGGCCACCAGCAGCCCTTTCCCCCCCTCCCCTCGCAGGGCGGGGCCAAAACACTCCGGTCGACGAATCAGAAGCTTCACCACAACACTGGAATTTTCCTCCACACTCTCACCTGAGCAGACACAGCACACAGGTAAGTACTGAGCTCAAGTTTAGGGACACATTTGTCTCCAGAAGTGAGCTAAATCTGACAAAACCTTCTTTAGGGACATTTTGGGATGTTATAATTTTTTTTAACTAAAAAAGCAAAATGTTAGTGTTTGAATGTAAGAACGTAATTCTGGTTCTGTTCAACTGTGTCCCTCCAAATAGTCTCATTTTATTCCATTAGATGGCAGGAAGTACTAGAAAAGTTATTCTTCCTCTATCACCTTCCATCACAATACACAGATGTGAACTGTAGGGGGCGCTCTAACACATTTTACCCCTCACAGATGTGAACTGTAGGGGCACTCTAACACATTTTACCCCTCACAGATGTGCTCGTCCATAGACATTCAGTCTAATGTTCAGTTCAAGCAACACCCTCATTATTTCATTGAATATCTCGGCCTTTGAGTGGACTACAAGCTCAATCTAGGGGTCATTAGAAAGCTGAGAACCTCCCCTTTGTGCTGATATATAACAATGATAAATAGTAGAAAACATATTTTTCTGATTATTTGTTTTGCATGTTGAACTTTTGAACTTTTTCCTGCTGGACTGCATATTTTGTTCTGGACATCTAAGATATAACATTGGATTATTCACACAAACAAGCTCACAAACAAGTAAACAATGGCTCATTTTTTAGAGAACTTTTAGAGAAGTTTTTGGCTATTTGCCGCTGACAGCAGTAGTTATCGCTGAATAAAAGAGCCGTTTGTATTTGATGTCTTAAAAATAGTCCGATTTCACTTTGTGGCTCTTTTGAAAATCTTTTGAACTGTGGTATTAGGGCAACAAAATTAACTATAAAGTCACATTCCCGAGAATGAGAGCTTTCATTTGATATATGACTTGTCTACTTCAGTGCTATAAAGACTTTTATGCTAATATTAATATTTCTACCACATAACCACTAGGTGGCGCTTATTTGCGACGCAAATTATGTAAGGTCTTATTTTGTTATTGTAAGTAACATAAATGCAGAATTGATGGTTATCTGTGAATAGTTCAGATTCTAAGCTTTCAAACGATACCACATACGCCTGACTTCATATATTATTTTTTGCAATATAGCGCCCCCTTTTGGACCCGTTCAAGAGGTTAAATCACAACGTGGCCTTTTGTGGATATTATGGTGATTAATAATACATTTTACAGTGAAAAGCAGATTTTTATAATCACAGAAGGTTAGCATATCAAGTTTACATCATTTAATAATATAAACGGTAGTGAACCGTTAAATATAAAGGCATCAAAATTACACCCTGTAAAGCCTGAAACATGGTCATTGTATTTTACGGTAAATTTCTGGCATCCGCAGCTGCCGGTATTTTCATGTAAATAATTTTTTTTCACAATGTAGTTTCATATAAAACAATATAAATCTGTGGTATGTCCTC
>NC_068291.1:45017869-45067869 GCF_025860055.1 Xyrauchen texanus | reverse complement strand
AAATAGGGAGCAAGGGAGCATCCTATAGCTCTCTATACAGTTAAGTCATGCACTAAATAGGGAGCAAGGGAGCATCCTATAGCTCTCTATACAGTTAAGTCACGCACTAAATAGGGAGCAAGGCAGCATCCTATATCTCTCTATGCAGTTAAGTCATGCACTAAATAGGGAGCAAGGGAGCATTCTATATCTCTCTATGCAGTTAAGTCATGCACTAAATAGGGAGCAAGGGAGCATCCTATATCTCTCTATGCAGTTAAGTCATGCACTAAATAGGGAGCAAGGGAGCATCCTATAGCTGTCTATTGGGGGGTTGTTGCACATATCACTTTTTTTTGGTCCGTTCTGCATAACAAGCCGGCTCATTTTAGCTTATCGTGGCCTATTTGCCCCTGATCGGCCCCAAAGTGTGTCGGGCCACCTGGAAAAGGCCGGGTATGCCAGGCTAATACCAGTTAGCCCCTGACACTTGAAATCCCTCTGACAATGTGCTGACTTTATTCCCAGACGCTGTCGCAGTGACTGTCATCAACCTTTAAATAACGAGACTGATGGGAGAAAAGTGTCTGCTCAGGTCATCTGTCAATCACTCTTTCATGGGCCGTCATGTCTCTGTCTGTCAGAGGTCAATAAGGGTTTTATAGGGTGGTTAATTACAAACAGTGCTGACGAACATTCCCGCTCTGATACTTGATGGACATCAGATAATATAACAGACGCTGAACTCAGCACTGCACACGAGCGTTAAACCTGTCGGGTTATTTCTGCAGATAGGGATGAGGATTGTTTGACAAAAATGCGTTTGATGTTCCTCATTTGGATAAAAGTGTCAGATAATAACGAAATGTAACGGGGTTCTGATCAGACTCTAGGTGGTAAATGTTTACTGTATAATATACTGTGATTGTCGGGGTAAGCATGAGTAAATTAGCACATTTCTTTGGCAATAATTAGGGCCGGAGCACTGATGGTGCGAGGACACTATTGTTCTTCTAGGCGTTTATAATTTGTTTCCAAAATAAATTGCAATTTTGAGGGCCTAAATATACTCGATAACTCGTGAAACTTTCCACACGAATCAGAAGTGCCGAAATGTACATCTGATATGGGTTTCAGAATGAGGTGTGGAAAAATGGCTCAATAGCACAAACTACATACTTCCACACTTTACCTATATGTACGTAAGTCGGTACATATGTGTAACATGCCCATACCTACAAAAACATATAAGGTGTATTATGAGACATTATGAATGCATTATGCTCTAAACTATAACTATGAATAGGAGAAGTCTTATAATGTGTTATAACTGTAGTTATAATTATATATGAGATGTTATAACATATTATAAGGTGTATTATGAGACATTATGAATGCATTATACACTAAATTATAACTATGAATAAGAGAAGACTTATAATGTATTATAACTGTAGTTATAATTATATATGAGATGTTATAACATATTATAAGGTGTATTATGAGACATTATGAATGCATTATACACTAAATTATAACTATGAATAGAGGAAGACTTATAATGTATTATAACTGTAGTTATAATTATATATGAGATGTTATAACATATTATAAGGTGTATTATGAGACATTATGAATGCATTATACTCTAAATTATAACTATGAATAAGAGAAGACTTATAATGTATTATAACTGTAGTTATAATTATATATGAGATGTTATAACATATTATAAGGTGTATTATGAGACATTATGAATGTATTATACTTGAAATTATAACTATGAATAGGAGTTGTCTTATAATGTGTTATAACTGTAGTTATAATTATATATGAGATGTTATAACATATTATAAGGTGTATTATGAGACATTATGAATGCATTATACTCTAAATTATAACTATGAATAAGAGAAGATTTATAATGTATTATAACTGTAGTTATAATTATATATGAGATGTTATAACATATAAGGTGTATTATGAGACATTATGAATGCATTATACTCTAAATTATAACTATGAATAGGGGAAGTCTTATAATGTATTATAACTGTAGTTATAATTATATATGAGATGTTATAACATATTATAAGGTGTATTATGAGACATTATGAATGCATTATACTCTAAATTATAACTATGAATAGGGGAAGTCTTATAATGTATTATAACTGTAGTTATAATTATATATGAGATGTTATAACATATTATAAGGTGTATTATGAGACATTATGAATGCATTATACTCTAAATTATAACTATGAATAGGGAAGACTTATAATGTGTTATAACTGTAGTTATAATTATATATGAGATGTTATAACATATTATAAGGTGTATTAAGAGACATTATGAATGCATTATACTCTAAATTATAACTATGAATAGGAGAAGTCTTATAATGTATTATAACTGTAGTTATAATTATATATGAGATGTTATAACATATTATAAGGTGTATTATGAGACATTATGAATGCATTATACTCTAAATTATAACTATGAATAGGAGAAGTCTTATAATGTATTATAACTGTATTTATAATTATATATGAGATGTTATAACATATTATAAGGTGTATTATAAGACATTATGAATGCATTATACTCTAAATTATAACTATGAATAAGAGAAGATTTATAATGTATTATAACTGTAGTTATAATTATAAATGAGATGTTATAACATATAAGGTGTATTATGAGACATTATGAATGCATTATACTCTAAATTATAACTATGAATAGGGGAAGACTTATAATGTGTTATAACTGTAGTTATAATTATATATGAGATGTTATAACATATTATAAGGTGTATTATAAGACATTATGAATGCATTATACTCTAAATTATAACTATGAATAGGAGAAAGACTTATAATGTGTTATAACTGTAGTTATAATTATATATGAGATGTTATAACATATTATAAGGTGTATTATGAGACATTATGAATGCATTATACTCTAAATTATAACTATGAATAGGGGAAGACTTATAATGTATTATAACTGTAGTTATAATTATATATGAGATGTTATAACATATTATAAGGTGTATTATGAGACATTATGAATGCATTATACTCTAAATTATAACTATGAATAGGAGAAGTCTTATAATGTATTATAACTGTAGTTATAATTATATATGAGATGTTATAACATATTATAAGGTGTATTAAGAGACATTATGAATGCATTATACTCTAAATTATAACTATGAATAGGAGAAGTCTTATAATGTATTATAACTGTAGATATAATTATATATGAGATGTTATAACATATTATAAGGTGTATTATGAGACATTATGAATGCATTATACTCTAAATTATAACTATGAATAGGGGAAGACTTATAATGTATTATAACTGTAGTTATAATTATATATGAGATGTTATAACATATAAGGTGTATTATGAGACATTACTAATGCATTATAAATATGGGCTTTAGAGAAAGTGTTACCATCGAGATTAATAAATGCTGTAATAATCTTTGCTAATTTGTGATAATGAATACATTAATTAGTTTTAATGAAATTATAATTATATGTGCTTTGATATAATTACCTCCAGTTCAATGAATAAAAGAAGAGATCGCTTTTCATGCCTAAAATAGACAGCACGTCTACGACAAAAAGTGCTTTGAGTTGAAGTTTAAATCAAACGTTTGGGGAAATAAATATCAATGTAGTTGAACTCGAGTTGAAGCATTTAATCCAAGCTGGAAGATTGTGCATGTGTTCTTACAGGGAGCGGTCTGCTCTTTCTCTGTGGGCTGTGTTTCAGATTTCTGTGGTTGACCTTTGATCTTATAGATGAGAGCGAGCAGTCGACCTTTAATGGACGAGTCCAGATCTTCCTCGTCCTCCTCCACAGGAACTCCTGCAGAGACAAATAAACCAAACACATCAGAAATATGAAATACTGCTTCCTCCAGATTACTGTCCTGTAACATTACTGTCTGTTCTCTCCCACACGACTGCAACTGAAGCTCCCCGAAGACAGAGGTCTTGAATTATTTACATCATGTTGCTGTGTGAGCTGTGTGCTGGATAGAGATCTCTCAAAACTCGACACATCTGCTGTGTTACATTATGTCTAAATCAACACTTTAACATCTATAAGCTGCTTGTGTGATGTGAAGCTTTGTAACACTGGTTGTGTTTACACGTCAGCTGTACAGTCATTTATGAACATCATTACCGGTCTGATACATTTGTATCTTTTTGGGTTGTAACATTTTATCATGTTGGTTTCATTGTAAATTGTCTGCATATGACTCAAAACACACAAAAAAGTTTTAAAAACACCCCTGTATGGTTTTCATCATAATGATCTCGTTATAATGGTTTTAATGAATTTAGCACGTTTTAACCCTTTAAGCTCTGAAGGTGTTTTTAAAGATTTCCTGTTTCAGTGGAATACCCAAAATTAAAGACTGATAACTCGAGAAAACAAACAAGGAGGGTCAAGTGTTTGGGATCACAGTAAAGAAGACTTTTCAATTGTTTCAATGATTAACATATTGATACGTTCTGAGACTCTCAAAAGATTTAGCCAAATATTTTAATTTTTTCTCTCCCCAATGTGAAACGCCCAATTCCCAAAGTGCTCCAAGTCCTCGTGGTGGCGTAGTGACTCGCCTCAATCCGGGTGGTGGAGGACGAATCTCAGTTGCCTCCGCGTCTAAGACGTCAATCCGCGCATCTTATCATGTGACTTATTGAGCGTGTTACCGTGGAGACTTAGTGCGTATGGTGGCTTCACGCTATTCTCATCCACACACAACTCACCACACGCCCCACTGAGAGCGAGAACCACATTATAGTGACCACGAGGAGGTTACCCCATGTGACTCTACCCTCCCTAGCAACCGGGCCAATTTGGTTACCCCATGTGACACTACCCTCCCTAGCAACAGGGCCAATTTGGTTACCCCATGTGACTCTACCCTCCCTAGCAACCGGGCCAATTTGGTTACCCCATGTGACACTGCCCTCCCTAGCAACAGGGCCAATTTGGTTACCCCATGTGACTCTACCCTCCCTAGCAACAGGGCCAATTTGGTTACCCCATGTGACTCTACCCTCCCTAGCAACCGGGCCAATTTAGTTATCCCATGTGACTCTACCCTCCCTAGCAACTGGGCCAATTTGGTTACCCCATGTGACACTACCCTCCCTAGCAACAGGGCCAATTTGGTTACCCCATGTGACTCTACCCTCCCTAGCAACAGGGCCAATTTGGTTGCTAAGGAGACCTGACTGGAGTCACTCAAACTCACGAATCCAGCGGTGACAGTCAGTGTCAATACATTTGTGTTGATACGACAAATCAATCAAAAGTTCCAACATTACAAATATAATTGATCATAGTGTCCAAAAACATCTCCAAAGAAATAAAAGATAATAATTGTACATAAGAACTAATTACACATGCAAACACAACAATGACTAAAGGTTTGCATAGCATGCACACATGATTTTAGTCATGAGATTTCAGAGTGAGTTTCATTCTGTGTCATTTGAGTCATCATTGAGTCTGTGTCGTGTGTTTGGCCATCTCCTGGTGGTCATATGTAACATTGTGCTTCATGTGGATTATCTAATGATCTATACATCTGATTATCTTGTGTGTGGACTCGATTGAAAGATAATCACAGACTCGAAATAATCATATGAGATGTTTTATGTTCTATTATCCAGTGGTAATGTGGCATATAAAAATGTAGCGTGTAATTTCTGTGCCACCGATTTGAAATGTTTTCAAACAGCTTTCCGAATACTCTCCCTCTCCCCGTAGATTGTTTACAATATTATCTAAACAACAACTACAGGAATACACAGGAGTGATTGTTGTGATTGTTTATGGAAACTTAAACGACCCAAACGTGCTGAAGTTTACATTTCATTAACATCATAATCACGAGAAGTCGCTGTGTGTTTGATCTCACCGCAGTGCAGTCGCAGCTCGCTGTGGAAGTCGTACAGTTCCTCCTGTATGTCTCCCGGGCACGGACAATCTTCACCCATATTAAAGTTCAACAGCATGTTAATCTGAAAGAAACAGCAAATGACCCCATTAATGAAGCCGGTCTGAGCTTTAATGGCAGAACATTGGACTGCAGTACGTCCATATTTGTGTTTCAGATCAGGAGAACGGAGCCGTATTGGGAAGAGATATAATGCATCATAATGCAGTGAATAAACGGCCATGAATATTGCTGAAATACATGTGTAAAGTGATGTAACATGTAATAATGTAACTGTTCAGCTGTTACAGGAGAATGTAAAAGTGTAAGTGTGTGAGTGTAACATATACCTGCTCCTGCGGCGGTGAGCGAAACTCTTTGGTCTTTTTGGCCGTGACGGCAGCAGACATGTTCAGAGCGAGCATCAGCTCATTATAACGAAACTTCTGGTTGTACTGCAGCTTTGAGACGAAACTATCCGAGAACGACACGATGGCTTCAATCCGATGTCTCAACTCACAGTCACAGAAATAATGCAGGAGTTCACACATCTACAGAAAAACAACAGCAACATGGACAAACCGTCATTATATGTGTTAAAATACAGGATAATAATTCAGCCATTGAATGATCACAGTTCCAATTCAAAGAGAGTCATTTGTTCGGGAATCGGACTACACTGGTCACGCTGTGTTTCGTGCTGTTGATTCAAAAGAGAGTCATTTGTTCGGGAATCGGACTACACTGGTCACGCTGTGTTTCGTGCTGTTGATTCAAAAGAGAGTCATTTGTTCGGGAATCGCACTACACTGGTCACGCTGTGTGTTTTGTAATGTAGATTCAAAAGAGAGTCATTTGTTCAGGAATCAGGCTACACTGGTCACGCTGTGTTCAGTGCCAGTGAATAGCAATGCAGGAATCGTTCAAGAATCATAAATGGAAATGAAAGTCATGAAAACCATTTGGTTCTGGTGTTCGGACCTCAACAAGAACAACCGCATACAACAACACAATCTAGGCTTTTGACGACAACGGTACTGTAACAAATATAGTTACAGAAGAATTTTAGTTGTATAGAAATGAAACAAAATGACAAAGGGAAGCTTCTTCCTATGCAGTTTGAAGAAGATAGTATCAATATCTGCAGTAATGGTATAGTGTGGTTACCATGGTAATACAGCTGAAGGACACTGTAATCTCTCACCTGTCGTTTCACAGACTCTGGAAGTTTCTTCTCCAGCAGTCCCTTCATCAGAACTTTACTGTCTTTAGCTTCTTCCTCTCCTGCTTCCACAGCTTTCTCTTCGGCTCCAGTCAGACCTTCTTTCATTGTCGCATCTCTCAGTCCTTCAACCATCTGTCCTCCAAACACATTGGGCTCAATGAGCAGTAAGATCTTTTGCACGTCATCGCTGGTCAGGACGGCCATCGTCAGCAGCGTGCTAATGAGCCGTAGAATGGGCACGAACTGATATTCCACACTCCCACCGACAGGGTCTCTAATGTGATCTCCTCCACCCTGCACCGCCTCCGTCAGCATGCTGATGGCCTTCTCCTTCAGAATGTCCAATGGGACTTCAGGACTGTACAGGTGCAGGTCACGTTTGGTGCTTATGAAACAGGGTGGAGCAAAGTTGAGTCTGGGTTTGAGGGAGGTGCTGAGGCCGACGCCTGGAGGCTGGTGCCGTTTGGATGCGTCAGGAAAGAGTCGGATGCTGCGCGTCTCGGCGGTGATGGGGACGATGAACTCGTTGTTCATCATGAGGCGAGCGGCCCGGGCCGTCTCCAGGTGTACACTGATGAGAACGTTGTAGAAGCCCTCACGAAGCATGCCCGACAGGTATTGGTTGCTGATGGTGTACAGGAGCTGTGATTGGTCGAGATGGCTGCAGAGGGCGTGAGCTACACGCGTGTTTCCGTGTGCACACAGAGCACAGTAGAGTTTCAGTGTGTGATAGTGGAATTTACGCAAGTCTTCTTGTTCAGATAACTCCATAATATCCACACACCTGGATTGAGGCAGATTCGTCTTTATTAAAGTACAATTCCAGGTTTAATACAATAAAGGATTTTATAATAATCAAGGTACATGAATGCTGTCAAAGTATTGTTCACCGTTAGTTTATGTTAACTAATGTAGTTAACTAGCCTTAAAGGGGTCATGTCATGAGGGATACAATTGTACAATAAAAACATACAGTATGTTTCAGAACTCAAAACTTCCTCCTCTCTGCAAAAATGACTCATTCTCATGTTTTACAAATATATTCACGTTCATTTGGGTTTGTGTAAAAGTGTGTTTGTACCGGTTCTCCTCTGGAATGTGTACAGCGAGCATCTGTAGCGGCTCCAGACACTGCGCCATCCATCCGTGTCTCTCACTGACGCGAGTCGTCTCCACCTTCAGGAATGTGTTTGGCATTCGGCTCCACAGCACGGAGTTGATGGTCTGGATGTCCAGACGAGGTGGACATTGAGGAACAGGATTCTTGTGCTCACTCTTAAAGATGGCAGAGGAAATGGGCATCGCGTTCTGGAGAAGACAAGTTATAAACAAACCATTATTCTGTACGGAATAGTGAAAAGAATTGACCCATTCGCAACTTGACAGTGAGGGAGAACAATGCAACATTTGGACTTCTGGGAACATTTTAGATTGATGACTCAAGCTGTTTATTGCAGCAAACTGTCTAAATAAAGGAATCCGCTAAAATTATTAAGACTTCTCGATAAAAATATGAGAGGTGCTTGCCGTGACAAAACTCATAACCACAATTTCCCACCAACTGCCCACAGTTGAAGGAGCCCACCCCACATCAGTGAGATGTTCTGGTGCAGAGATATGGCTAGACATTGCTATTATAATTTAACGTGATGTTAGGCATTGCTAGCATGTTGCAAGTATGTTTCTAGGCAATGCTAACATGTTTTAGCATGTAGGTAGGCATTGTTAACATGTTGCTAGTTGTTTCAAGCATATTTTAACATTTAGATAAGCATCGATAGCATGTTGTAGCCTGTTGTTAGCATGCTTAACATGAAGCTAGGTGATACTCACATTTTTTAACATGTAGCTAGGTGTTGCTAAACTGTTTTAACATGTTGCTAGGCATTACTAGCATGTTGCTGACATGTTTAGCATTAAGCTAGGCATTGCTAGTATTTTTTAGCATGTAGATAGGTGTTGTTAACATGTTTTAACATGCAGCTAGGCATTGCTAGCATGTTTTAGTATGTAGCTAGGCGTTGTTAGCATGTTTTAATATGTAGCTAGGTGTTGTTAGCATGTTTTAGCATGAAGCTAGACGTTGCTAGCATTTTTTAGCATGTAGCTAGGCATTAATAGCATTTTGTTAGCATGTTTAACATGAAGCTAAGTGATGCTCGCATTTTTTAGCATATAGCTAGGTATTGCTAACATGTTTTAGCATGTCGATAGGCATTACTAGCATGATACTAACAAGCTTAACATGAAGCTAGGCATTGCTAGCATTTTGTTGCATGTAGCTAGGTGTTGCTAGCATGTTTTAGCATGCAGCTGGCATTATTATCAAATCAATCAAATCAAATCACATCACTTTATTGTCACACAACCATATACACAAATGCAACAGTGAAAGTCTTGGGTGCAGTTCCGAACAACATAGCAGTCATGACACTGATGAGACATACACCAATTTACATTAATATCAGATTACACAACACAATTTGCATATCTAATATACACATGATTACACAACACTATAATAATAATATGCAATGTACTGTATACAATACACACAATATAAAATACACATACACACAATAGAAACACAGTATACAATATAAATAGTATAGATAAAATATACAGTATGTTTTATTGTGCTGTATTTACATTCAGAATGTCGGTTGATAGTCAGTTGCCAGTATTATTAAGAGAAAATATAATGTATGACAGTCCAGTGTGAGAGTGCAGAGCTGATGCATATTAGCATGTTGTTAACAGGTTTAGCATGAAGCTAGGCATTGCTAACATTTTTAGCATATAGCTAGTCATTACTAGAATGTTGCTAACATATTTAACATGAAGCTAGGTGTTGCTAGCATGATTTAGCATGTAACTAGGCATTAATAGCATGTTGATAGCATGTTTAACATGAAGCTAGGTGTTTCTAGCATGTTTAACATGTAGCTAGGCATTAATAGCATGTTGTTAACATGGTTAACATGAAACTAGGTGTTGCTAACATGTTTGATCATGTAGCTAGGTGTTTCCAGCATGTTGCTAACATGTTGCTAACATGTAGCTAGATGTTGCAAGCATGATTTAGCATGTAGCTAGATATTACTAGCTTGTTGCTAACATGTTTAGCAATAAGCTAGGTGTTGCTAGCATGTTTTAGCATGTAACTAGATATTACTAGCTTGTTGCTAACATGTTTAGCAATAAGCTAGGTGTTGATAGCATGGTTTAACATGTAGCTAGGCATTACTAGCATGTTCCAAAAAAAATTACCATGAAGCTATTTGTTGTTGCTAGCATTTTTAGCATGTAACTAGGCATTAACAGCATGTTTAACATGAAGCTAGGTGTTGCTAACATTTTTAGCATATAGCATACTAGAATGTTGCTAACATATTTAACATGAAGCTAGGTGTTGCTAGCATGATTTAGCATGTAACTAGGCATTAATAGCATGTTGATAGCATGTTTAACATGAAGCTAGGTGTTGTCTAGCATGTTTAACATGTAGCTAGGCATTAATAGCATGTTGTTAACATGGTTAACATGAAACTAGGTGTTGCTAACATTTGTTAGCATGTAGCTAGGCATTATAAGCATGTTTCTAGCATGTTCAACATGAAGCTAGGTGTTGATGGCATTCTTTAGCATGAATCTATGTGTTGTTAGCATGTTTAGCATGAAGCTAGATGTTGCTAGCATTTTATAGCAAGTAGCTAAGCATTAATAGCATGTTGTTAGCATGTTTAACATGAAGCTAGGTGTTGTTAGCATGTTTTAACATGTAGCTAAGTATTAATAGCATATTGCTAACATGATTAACATGAAACTAGATGTTGCTAGCATTTTTTAGCATGTAGCTAGGCATTACTAACATGTTGCTAACATGTTTAGCATGAACCTAGTTGTTGCTAGCATGTTTGATCATGTAGCTAGGTGTTTCTAGCATGTTGTTAACATGTTGTTAACATGTAGCTAGATGTTGCAAGCATGATTTAGCATGTAGCTAGATATTACTAGCTTGTTGCTAACATGTTTAGCAATAAGCTAGGTGTTGCTAGCATGTTTTAGCATGTAACTAGATATTACTAGCTTGTTGCTAACATGTTTAGCAATAAGCTAGGTGTTGCTAGCATGGTTTAACATGTAGCTAGGCATTACTAGCATGTTCCAAAAAAAATTACCATGAAGCTATTTGTTGTTGCTAGCATTTTTAGCATGTAACTAGGCATTAATAGCATGTTTAACATGAAGCTAGGTGTTGCTAGCATGCTTAACATGTAGATGCATATGGTTTTAAAAGCAAAAGTGGAGAGACATTTTTGACAATGAGGATTCACTCACCTTGATTTTGCTCAGTTCAAACTGGAACAGACTGGAACTTGTTGGCCGTACAAACACAGCAGGAAAGAGTTTAGTACTTGGCTCCACCTGCACAGCAAATACATCACAGATTATTTTACAGGCAGACTGAGTTTAAATTGATCCAAAGCATCCACTAATTATGTCTGATGAACCTGATATGAGCTTGAAAGTTCTTTGCCGTTGACTGTGAAAGCTAACAGCCCTGTTGCCAAATCAATGAGGCATCCAATCTCTAGATCCACATTGCTCCTGCTGGTGGAGTGAGCGGTGCTGGTGACATCACCACCCCAAACCATGTAACAGTTACTCCTCTTCACACTGTCGGATGAGGGAAAGTCAGGTTAGTGTGTCTCATGATTCGTCATAAAGTACTGTACAACTAACGGTGAGTGCTCACCTCTCGTGCACGCGACCCCGCTCGTCTCCAAGGGTAACCGTCACAGTACGGTTCTTGCCGAGATTGAAGTGGTTGCTATAGTAATGGTAGTCAGGGGTGACCCAACCAACCCACACGCATGATGGATCTTGACCAGCGAATACTCGCACTGAATAATAATACTGCGGAATAAAGACAAAAGCGCTTATACACCTGTCACTCTTACAAACTAAAGTTATGACCAGAATCAGCTATATAGCGTATAGTGAGTTTAAAGTAATTTTTAATACTATATTAATTTATATTAATACATTTTAAAACTACATTCTTGACCAACACACAACAGGTGTCGTTTGAAAGTTTAGAAGCTCGACTATCCAATGCATGTAACATTATGACAAAAACTGAACAAGTACTTTGAAATTTACAGATAAATCAGAAGTGTTACATTTTGATAATTTATTTTTAAAATTTGCACTGTACATATTATTGCATATTGCAAAAAACATCAAACTGATCTAATAGTCATGTGTCATATGTTGTTGGAAAGATCTTAAAGAGTAAAATACAACCAGACTATTTGTTTTACTCACAGACTAAAATATAGTGAGTAACAGCTAAATATATGTCTTTGATAATTATCACAAAACATCACACATCATTATTTAGAGTCTGTGATTATCTTTCAGTCGAGTCCACACACAAGATAATCAGATGTATAGATCATTAGATAATCCACATGAAGCACAATGTTACATATGACCACCAGGAGATGGCGCCAAATACACGACACAGACTCAATGATGACTCAAATGACACAGAATGAAACTCATTCTGTGAAATCTCATGAGTAAAATCATGTGTGCATGCTATGCAAACCTTTAGTCATTGTTGTGTTTGCATGTGTAATTAGTTCTTATGTACTATTATTATCTTTTATTTGTTTGGAGATGTTTTTGGACACTATGACACATTATATTTGTAATGTTGGAACTTTTGATTGCTTTGTCGTATCATCACAATATTTTCTCAGATACAGTCGACATGATTGTGAACAAAACAAAAGCAGTTTTTCTGAGTCACTTTATTTACACACGGAGATATAAAATGTCAAATCAGAAAACATTAATAAATTAATATTTTGCTCAGTTGTTTTTGTGATTTTTCAGCCGTTTGAGAATCTGAGAATCTCAGAATGTATCATAATCTATATCATTAAAAGAATTGAACAGTTTTCTTTATAATGATACCAAACACTTGACCCTGCTTGTTTTCTTTCCTTTTTTAATAAGTCTTTAATTTTGGGTACGCCACTGAAAGAAAAATCTTTCAAAACACTTTCAGAGCTTAAAGGGTTAAACTGCAAATTTGTATCGCCTCGAACAAGCTTATTTGTCAATGACCCATATATATATATATATAGTTATTTATTATTTTATCTTATTTTGATTTCTGTTCATCTTTTGACACGAGTTTCCGGAGCATAATAGCCAGTTTCAGTTATTGTTCATTTATTGTAAATAGAACGTATTGGAGTAAATAATAAAATACAAAGAAGAAAAAAAGAATCATTAAAGGTTTGGCAACAAGATGCCACAGATGAAAATACAGTAAATCATAAAGCAACTCAAGAACGCTATTAAGAAAGAACAAAAGTAGACAGAACTTACTGTAGTGATGTTGCTGTAGTCCGTTCTCCTTCCTTCATCCGAGTGTTTCATTGACTTCACGGGATACCTTCAACAAAATTAAAAAGATCAGAATTTTAGAGACCCGCGTATCTCAGTGAGTATTGGCGCTGATTATCACATCTGGAGTCGTGAGTTTGAATCCAGAGCGTGCTGAGTGACTCCAGCCAGGTCTCCTTAGCAACCAAATTGGCCCGGTTGCTAGGGAGGGTAGAGTCACATGAGGTAACCTCCTCGTGGTCGTTATAATGTGGTTCTCGCTCTCGGTGGGGCGTGTGGTGAGTTGTGTGTGGATGCCGCGGAGAATACCGCGAAGCCTCCACACGCGCTACATCTCCACGGTAACGCGCTCAACAAGTCACGTGATGAGATGCGCGGATTGACGGTCTCAGACCACGGAGACGAGTCACTACGCCACCACGATGACTTAGAGTGCCATGAGAATTGCCCGTTCCAAATTTGGTTCCTGATTTTAAGAAAAATACTTTGGGTGGGACAATCTCTCGATTCATTCGATGTACGATGTATGGTTTAAGATTCGATATAACAACACTTGAATGACAAAGTATGACAGAAAATTCTGTTTACATTTGAGAAAAATGTTTGAAAATGATCAATTCTCATGAGAATAAAGAGTTTCTCATGTATGTTTCACTATAAGACAAACAAACCTTCAATAGTTACTACTGATTGATCAGGTACAAAAGAAACAATATAATTTTACAGAACATGTTTTATCATTTGTTTGTTGTCATTGTTATCATCACATTTTTAGATTTTAAAAAATGCAAATATTCTACATTCTATCAATTAACTTAAAATTATAATGTGTAAAATGTGCATGTATTTACATTTTACAGTTTACATTCACTTGTATAACATGCACAAAAATGATACTGTCTCTTTAAGAATGGAGGCTGTTCAATGAGCACCTTTTGGTTTAGTGCTCATGAACGAGAGAGTCGTCGCGCGGTTTATTGACCACATCCATGCTATAGGTGTGACTAAAATGTTACTTTTTAATGAACAACTGACCGTAAAGAGCTGAATGGATATTAAGAGACATTATTCAATGAAAGTGGAGAGTGTGGACCTCATCTTTGAAGGACACCTTTCATTTCAAGCACTTTTCTAACAGAGAGATTTCGATGTTTGACGGGATATTTAGCTTATGATCACATGGATATAAAACAATGTTACCTGTGTTTGAGTTTGAGCGGTTCCTCCTCATGCACTCCGTTCACGTGAGCGTAGATGCTGCTCTTGAAGCTGGAGTGAAACTCGACGGGCATACTCAATCTGCAGAACACCATGTCAGCGTTACTGTTCTGAGTGCCAAACATCTTATGGGAGACCTTCAGACACGGTGGGCTGTCGATAGTCCCGTCGATTCTGGTGACCTGCAAACATGATGAGAAGACGACAGTGAGATGTGGCTATTATGGAACCTAAAGAGGTCAGATACTTTGCAACCACGTTTATTACATTTTCAATTAAAAGCTGCATTCAAAGTGTTCTTCCTTTGGGGGAATTGAAGCTTTTCAATCAATAATCATTAAGAAAAACAAAAACACAATCTGACAGCGAGTGTCTGGAGGCGCTTGTTCTTACCGCTATGTGCTTGTGCTCTTTTGGCACGTTGAAGAAGGTCGGCAGACGTTTACTAAACCACATGGTGACCTCACGATTCATGTTGACGGCAAACGGTTCAAAGCCCTCCTGCAGTCCACACATGGTGTAGTATTTAAACGTGCTGGCGTCTTTACCGAGATTCATACGACCAATCTGACACAGACCCAAACTACACACGGGGATAAAACCTAGAGGGACAAGAACCAAATAAAAGCATACATTAAACCCTTTGGAGGTGCCTGTATTAATGTAAACATTTATGTCTAATTTGAACTTCATCAAAGATACAATAATGATCAAGCACAATCTGTTTTAACTAATAACAAACAAATTATAGAGTTGATCTTGAACATATTAAAACATCAAACATTCACAGTGTAGGTTGTAAAAAGTATGTGAACCCCTAGGCTAATGACGTCAACAAAAGCTAATTAGAGTCAGGAGTGAGTCAAACGTGGCAGTGAGTTAATGAAATGAGATTGGAGGTGTGGGTTAGAGATACTTTGACTCAAACATTTTGAGTTTCCTATTCACAAGAAACATCTACTGACGTGGACCATGCCTCACAAACAAGAGATCTCAGAAGATCAACAATCAAGAATTGTTGCTTTGCATAAAGCTGAAAAGGTAACAAAGTTATCTGGAAGAGTTTAGATATTCATCTGTTCACAGTTAGACAAACTGTCTATAAATGGAGATGATTTAGTACTATAGGTACTCTCTCTAGAAGTGGCCGTTAGATATTCATCTGTTCACAGTTAGACAAACTGTCTATAAATGGAGGTGATTTAGTACTATAGGTACTCTCACTAGAAGTGTCCGTTAGATATTCATCTGTCCACAGTTAGACAAACTGTCTATAAATGGAGATGATTTAGTACTATAGGTACTCTCACTAGAAGTGGCCGTTAGATATTCATCTGTCCACAGTTAGACAAACTGTCTATAAATGGAGATGATTTAGTACTATAGGTACTCTCTCTAGAAGTGTCCGTTACATATTCATCTGTCCACAGTTAGACAAACTGTCTATAAATGGAGATGATTTAATACTATAGGTACTCTCTCTAGAAGTAGCCGTTAGATATTCATCTGTCCACAGTTAGACAAACTGTCTATAAATGGAGATGATTTAGTACTATAGGTACTCTCTCTAGAAGTGGCCGTTAGATATTCATCTGTCCACAGTTAGACAAACTGTCTATAAATGGAGATGATTTAGTACTATAGGTACTCTCTCTAGAAGTGGCCGTTAGATATTCATCTGTCCACAGTTAGACAAACTGTCTATAAATGGAGATGATTTAGTACTATAGGTACTCTCTCTAGAAGTGGCCGTTAGATATTCATCTGTTCACAGTTAGACAAACTGTCTATAAATGGAGATGATTTAGTACTATAGGTACTCTCTCTAGAAGTGGCCGTTAGATATTCATCTGTCCACAGTTAGACAAACTGTCTATAAATGGAGATGATTTAGTACTATAGGTACTCTCTCTAGAAGTGGCCGTTAGATATTCATCTGTCCACAGTTAGACAAACTGTCTATAAATGGAGATGATTTAGTACTATAGGTACTCTCTCTAGAAGTGGCCGTTAGATATTCATCTGTCCACAGTTAGACAAACTGTCTATAAATGGAGATGATTTAGTACTATAGGTACTCTCTCTAGAAGTGGCCGTTAGATATTCATCTGTCCACAGTTAGACAAATTGTCTATAAATGGAGATGATTTAGTACTATAGGTACTCTCAATACAAGTGTCCATTAGATATTCAAGACTTGAAGGAATCATTGGAACTGGTTAACATCTCTGTTCATGAGTCTACTATACAGAAAACATACCAAAGACCACCTTGACACTCTACAATGCTACTGGGAAAATGTTTTGTGGACTGATGAAACTAAAGTTGAATTGTTTGGAGAGAACGCGCATCACTACGTATGGCATAAAAAGGGCACCGCATACCAACATGAAAACATCATGCCAACAGTGAAGTACGGTGGAGGGAGCATCATGATTTGGGGCTTGTCATGGTGGCAGTGTACCAGCTGTAGCTCAGTAGAAGTTGGGTGATGCAGCAGGACAATGACCCTAAACATCGAAGTAAATCCACTACAGAATGACTTCAGAAAAAGAAAATCCACTTTTGGAGTGTCCCAGTCAGAGCTCAGAACCCAATAGAGATGCTGTGGAATGACCTCAAGAGAGACTCCACACATCCTAAGAATATGAGCTGAAGCAGTTCTGTAATGAAGAATGATCCAATATTCCTTCTGAACGTTGTGCAGATCGAATCCGCATCTACCGGAAAGGCTTGATTGAGGTTATTGCTGCCAAAGCATAATCAGCCAGTTATTAAATCCAAGGGTTCACTTACTTTTTCCAAAGCACTGTGAATGTTTAATGGGATGTGTTCAATAAAGACATGAAAGATTATAATTCTGTGTGTGTTGTTAAAGCACATTGTGTTTGTCTATACTTGCTGAGATCACATTTCACGGCCAGAAGACACCAGCAAATCACATACGCCTGTCTGAGATTATACATCATTTTCTGAAATACACCACGATATTTCAAATTTCCGAAATTTCCAAATGGAAAGCCATGGATGGGCTTTTCTGCTCTTTAAATGAACATGTTTGTCAACAAAGTAAATTGAGCACATTTGCATCAGAAAGGTCAATTATACTGTATAAAGTCGATTAAATCAAGGGGTGTTTTCTAACCGTCATTACTGTCAAAGTCAGTGAAACAGAGTTCAGAGCCCTTGTTAGTGATCAGGATTTCTCCGTTGAGGGTGAAGATCATTGATTTGTCCTCCATGTTGATCATACAGCCGACCACGTCACCAGCATGCCAACAGCGGCCAAACAGACGGCTGCCCATGTGGAGCCGATGACCCTGATCAACCCAATATTGATAAACAGAAATAACAGAATTTGGGGTGCATGTCCAGTGAATTCAGGTAATCTGTCAATAGTGAGGTTACAAATCGATCATTGTATTTTACTGTAAAAACAACAAAAACACTGAAGAAGGAATCTGAAACTCACCCGATGACCATCAAACACATACGCCTGATCATCAGTACCGAGTTCTACATCAGGTTTACAGCCGGGTCGAGCCCACCCGACCCTCATGTCTCCACCCGTCACCGCCTCAAACTCAAAATACCATTTACCGGTCATCACTGCGTATGTCCGCTCCACACGGAAGAACCGGATCTTATCGATACTCAACCGCTCCACCACATGACCTGATGAGAGAGAGGTCACAGAAATAAACACGTGGCATTATAGAGTCCAGAATAGAGTTGATGCCAACTCTCATTCTGTGTATCAGTCACACTGAAGTCAGGATGTTTGAGCTGAATGATCATCGGTTTATAATCATTTAACAGCTATTAAAAGAAATCCTTCCCAATATTCACCTAAAACAAACATTTAGCTAATTAACCCTTAATTGATAAAAGATCATGTGCAACTGAAGCTTTTGTTGACAAACAGAAAACCTTATTTTGGGCTCATTAACATTTGCCTTTACGTAAATATACATTATCTGTTATTATTTGTGTGTGTGTGTGTGTGAGTGTGTGCATGTGTGTGGGTGTGTGTGTGTGTGAGTGTGTGAGCATGTGTATGTGCGTGTATGTGAGTGTGCATGTGTGTGTGAGTGTGTGAATGTGTGTGCGTGTGCATGTGTGTGTGTGTGTGCATGTGAGTGTGTGTGTGTGTGTGTGTGTGTGTGTGTGTGTGTGTGTGCATGTGTGTGTGTGTGTGTGTGCATGTGTGTGTGTGAGTGTGTGCATGTGTGTGCATGTGTGTGTGTGTGTGAATGTGTGCGTGTGTGCATGTGTGTGTGTGTGTGTGTGTGTGTGTGTGTGTGTGTGAGTGTGTGTGTGTGTGTGTGTGTGTGTGAGTGTGTGCATGTGTATGTGTGTGTGTGTGTGTGTGTGTGTGTGTGTGTGTGTGTGTGTGTGTGTGTGTGTGTGTGTGTGTGTGTGTGTGTGTGTGTGTGTGTGTGTGTGTGTGTGTGTGTGCGTATAGTATAATAAAATACAGGTAAATATTTTACACAAGTCAGAATATTTAATAAATATTTTTAATAATTACATTTTTTAAACAAGTGGTAAAAAAAACATTAAAAGAAATAAATAAAAATGTGTAAACTTGATAAAAAAATGTAATGCTAACAATAAAAGTTCAACGGGATGCTTAAACGTGAACACTTGGGAGTTCATTTCTATTTACAATATAAAAAATTATAATAACTATATATATATATATATATATATATATATATATAAATTCAGATTTGGGGTTAGGGTTTGAGAAATTGTTATTATAATAATTATTATTGTTACTAATATCACTATTATTATTATTAATATATGTTTTATTTGTGTAGAATCATAAAATACAGCTTAATGTTTTCACAGGTCAGAATATTTAAGAAAGATTTTTAAGATTTTAATGAGAGAATTTTAGAAATGTAGGACTTTCTTTAGTTTGGCATTATTTGAAACGTCACAAATGAATCCGGCTGTCCACATACAAGGACATCGATTTTTAGGAAAACAGTTTTTTCATTTATTTGTTATTTTTTTGCATGTGTATTAGTTGCAAAAAGAGAAATGGAGATTGCACACAGCCGTCACTCGTTCTCAGGAGGTTAAGACATATTTTGTAAGATTTCAATTAGTGGATAAAAGACGTGTTTCTGGATGCGTTCACATGTGAACACTATTTCTAAAAACAATTAGGGTTGTAATTAATTTAATGAATCTCTCTCAGTTTCATCACATGACTCTGAATTAAGATCTCACCAGCGTCTTGGTCGGGCGGCTCGATGTTGTATCCGTATCCAATGAGAGTGCGTACGGCCTCCCTGAGGCTGTCACGGTTCGACTTCTTGGTGCGCTCATCGAGTAAAGCATATGGCACCAGACGAGGGTTACGCTTGCTCTTCACATCCTGTGGACAGAAACACACGCTGTGATTGGCCCTGAGGGAAAAACACACTCTTTGATTGGACACCGACTGCTTTGGAATAATTGAGAAACACAGTAAATGATGATGTCTTTGATTAAATCTGACTGAAAAACAACTCATAATTACACCTCTTGCTTATGTTGTTTTGAACAATATCAAAGAGGTTGAGCACCTGCTGTATCCCGTAGGTCCAGCCCTGTTTGATGCGGTCTTTGGCCCAGACGTTATGAGCATTCTCCGCCAGTTTGTCCACCAGCAGCTCCTGAGCCGGGGTCAGTTTCACATCGGACAGATCCAGAGGTGTGGGTTTATAACCATTAGACATCATATAGCTGCACACAAACCACGCAGAGAAAGAGATTTAGAGACACAGTCAGACACAGTCTACATTATAAAATGAAAATTATGCAGAATGAGTTTCATTCTGTGTTATTTGAGTCATCATTGAGTCTGTGTCATTGTGTAACGGCCAATTCCCAAAGTGCTCCAAGTCCTCGTGGTGTTGTAGTGACTCGCCTCAATCCGGGTGGCGGAGGACGAATCTCAGTTGCCTCCACGTCTGAGACCGTCAATCCGCGCATCTTATCACGTGACTTGTTGAGCGCGTTACCGTGGAGACGTAGCGCGTGTGGAGGCTTCACGCTATTCTCCGCGGCATCCGCGCACAACTCACCACACGCCCCATTGAGAGCGAGAACCACATTATAGTGACCACGAGGCGGTTACCCCATGTGACTCTACCCTCCCTAGCAACCGGGACAATTTGGTTGCTAAGGAGATCTGACTGGAGTCACTCAGCACGCCCTGGATTCAAACTCACGACTCCAGCGGTGACAGTCAGATACCCAGGCCAAATTGAGCCAAATATTAACTTTTCTTCTTATTTTGCATTTTATATCTCTGGGTTCTCAATCATGTCAACTGTAACTGAGAAAACATTTGTGTTGATACGACAAAGCAATCAAAAGTTACAACATTACAAATATAATTGATCATAGTGTCCAAAAACATCTCCAAACAAATAAAAGATAATAATTGTACATAAGAACTAATTACACATGCAAACACAACAATGACTAAAGGTTTGCATAGCATGCAGACATGATTTTAGTCATGAGATTTCACAGAATGAGTTTCATTCTGTGTCATTTGAGTCATCATTGAGTCTGTGTCGTGTATTTGGCGTAACATTGTGCTTCATGTGGATTATCTAATGATCTATACATCTGATTATCTTGTGTGTGGACTCCATTGAAAGATAATCACAGACTCGAAATAATCATATGTGATATTTTATATTCATTTTATATATCATGAACTTATAAACAAAAACGCAGCATAAAAGCAACAGCAACATAATCATCAAAGGGTTCACATAATCATTTATCTGTTACTCGCTATATTTTTGTCTGTGAGTAAAACAAATAGTCTGGTTGTATTTTACTCTTTAAGAGCTTTCCAACGACATATGACACATGAATATTTGATCAGATTGATATTTTTAATGCTGTACGGCGCAATTTTTTTATATATATGTATAAAATATAAAAATGTAACACTTCTGATTTATCTGTAAATTTCAAAGCACTTGTTCAGTTTTGGTCATAATTTCTACATGCATTGGAAAGTCGAGCATCTAAGCTTTCAAACGACACCGATTGTGTGCTGGTCACGACTGCAGTTATTAAGATTTCAACAATGATATTTTTTCCCTACAATATGGCTAAATATGAATCCCATCGTCTGTGATTATCAATATCCATCTAGTCTATTTGATTAATCTGAGAGATTGTCATTATAAGCTGAAAACTAATTTCATCATTTCGAGTCACCATCTGTCGTCTCACCACACCATCTGCGGCTCATGATACTCCATTTATAATATCACAGCGTCTGTGGACTTACTTCTTTGGAAGTTTGAGTTTCTTCAGGTCCTCTTCAGCATTCAGTTTCACCTGAACAACATGACAACCCAAAGCCAGAACAGTCCTGAAACACACAAATCCACAAATGACATTGTGCACTGTGAGCTATCGGTGTCGAGACTTCCATCCCAGGAACAGTTTGTAAACAAACCGCTCTGAACCAATATGGAAATGCAACTGGAAATGTAAGCGCAGCGCAGTTCTAGCGGGACAACTAGCAGCTGTACATCATCGCACCATTAACGGGACAACTCCTATCCAATCACATGTAAACCGTTGCTTTATAAGTCCGCTCACAATCTATCACATTGCTGTTTCAGTGTGCTAACACCTCCTCCACCCCACCACCACCTGTTGAGTCTGGTGTAAACAGCAGTAGTGTTTATGTTCCGTGATGTACAGCTGCACATAAAACACCTCCATTAAACAGTCAAGTATACTGTAGTTTCATCATACAGAGAAAAACACTGTGTAGTGTGACTATTTTTGGGAGTAGCACACACCCCCCTAAAGCGGCAGATACTGAAAAGGTCATGAGACATCAGTGTATTACTCCCTGCTAATTCGGAGTCTGGGGACGGTGCTTTAACTTCTATATAGATTGTATAGGTTTGGTGTTAAAGACACACCCACCAGCTGGCGATGCCAGTCAGAGGATGGAGACACAACTCATGTTTTTTGGCGGCATGTTAAGATCCAAGAGTTTTGTGTGTGTGTGTGTGATGTGTTGGGCACTCAAGTTTCCTTTTGCCCCAGACTATGTATTTTGGGTGATGGGGTGGTCATTAATATAGGGGATACATACGTAAAAATTGGGTTCTGGCCAGCATTACGATCGGCAGACAGATTGCTCTTAGGAGAAGGAAGTCAGGTGGCGTTTATGTGGTTTGATTCTGCATTTTCTGTTGTGTTTATTTGATTTGCTGCATGGAATCAATAAAAATGGTTAATAACAAAAAACCAAAACAAACAAGGATGGCATTAAATAATTCGTGTGACAGCATTAAAGGAATATTCTGTGTTCAACACGAGTTCAGATCAATCAGCAGCATTTGTGGAATAATGTTGATTACTACATAAAATAATTTCGTTATATAAGCACAAATGTGTGTTCCAGTGAGACACTTACAATGGAAGTCAATGGAGGCAATATTTTGGAGGTTTCAAGGCAGAAATGTGATGCTTATAATTTTATAAAAGCACATACATTCATTCTTCTATCATAACACATATATTATTTGACCTGTAAAATTGTTTACATTCATTTTAGGGTTTGTTGACATTACATTGCCATGCAATAAGCTGTACTATTGGATATAACTTTACGCAGACAAGGTTTATTAATGGACCCCAAAGTTTTTTGTTGTTGTTCTAACTTTGTAAGCATGTATTTCTGGTTCTGTTCACTCGACCTCACTTTGAGAAGTCTCATGTTATTCCACTAGATGGCAGCAAACACTAGAAACAATTACAGTTTCTCTGTCACATTCCATCACAATATACAGATCTGAACTGTAGGGGGCGCTCTAACACATTTACCCCTCACAGATGTGAACTGTAGGGGGCGCTCTAACACATTATACCCCTCACAGATGTGAACTGTAGGGGGCGCTCTAACACATTTACCCCTCACAGATGTGAACTGTAGGGGGCTCTAACACATTTACCCCTCACAGATGTGAACTGTAGGGGGCTCTAACACATTTTACCCCTCACAGATGTGAACTGTAGGGGGCTCTAACACATTATACCCCTCACAGATGTGAACTGTAGGGGGCTCTAACACATTTACCCCTCACAGATGTGAACTGTAGGGGAGCTCTAACACATTATACCCCTCACAGATGTGAACTGTAGGGGAGCTCTAACACATTTACCCTCACAGATGTGAACTGTAGGGGGCTCTAACACATTATACCCCTCACAGATGTGAACTGTAGGGGGCTCTAACACATTTACCCCTCACAGATGTGAACTGTAGGGGAGCTCTAACACATTTACCCCTCACATATGTGAACTGTAGGGGGCTCTAACACATTTTACCCCTCACAGATGTGAACTGTAGGGGCGCTCTAACACATTTTACCCCTCACAGATGTGAACTGTAGGGGGCTCTAACACATTATACCCCTCACAGATGTGAACTGTAGGGGGCTCTAACACATTTACCCCTCACAGATGTGAACTGTAGGGGCGCTCTAACACATTTACCCCTCACATATGTGAACTGCAGGGGGCGCTCTAACACATTTTACCCCTCACAGATGTGAACTGTAGGGGGCGCTCTAACACATTTTAACCCTCACAGATGTGAACTGTAGGGGGCGCTCTAACACATTTTACCCCTCACAGATGTGAACTGTAGGGGGCACTAACACATTTTACCCCTCACAGATGTGAACTGTAGGGGGCGCTCTAAAACATTTTACCCCTCACAGAAGTGAACTGTAGGGGGCGCTCTAACACATTTACCCCTCACACATGTGAACTGTAGGGGGCGCTCTAACACATTTACCCCTCACACATGTGAACTGTAGGGGGCACTCTAACACATTTTACCCCTCACAGATGTGAACTGTAGGGGGCACTCTAACACATTTTATCCCTCACAGGTGTGCTCATCCATAGACATTCAGTCTAATGTTCAGTTCAAGCAACACCCTCATTATTTCATTGAATATCTCGGCCTCTGAGTGGACTACAAGCTCAATCTAGGGGTCATTAGAAAGCTCAGATCCTCCCCTTAGTGATGATATATAATCTTTTATCATCAATAGTCTAAAACATATTTTTCTGATGATTTGTTTTGCATGCTCTTACTTCTGGACTGCATATTTTGTTCTGGACCTCTAAGATATAACATTGGATTATTCACACAAACAAGCTCACAGCCAAGTCAACAATGGCTCATTTTTTACAGAACTTCTTAAGGTAATAGTAGATATTAAAGTTTTAGATATTTGGTGCTTACTGCAGTAGTGATCGGAGCATAAATTAGATGTTTGTATTTGAAGACTTACAGAAATCATATTTCACCTTGTGATTCTTTTGAACTGTGGTATTAACAAAATTAAAATGAACAAAATTAACTATACAGTCACATTCCTGAGAGTGAGAGCTTTCATTTGATAAATGACTTGTCCATTTATGTGCTGTGTGAAGGACTTTTATTTTTATATTAATATTTCTACCCCATTTCCTTTAGGGGGCGCTAGTTTGCTAGTTTGCAATGCATGTTTTGAGGACTGATTTTGTTATTGTAAGTAACAAATGAATAAGTGATGTTATCTATGAAAAGTTCAGATTCTAAGCTTTCAAACGACACCTCATATGCCTGACTTCCCGATATAGCTCGGCCCTTTTGGACCCGCCAGTGGGTCCATAGAGTTTACACATATTGTTTGACCATAAGTGTCCACAGATGTGGTCAGCGGAGTGATTTAATGACAGTAAAATCATGTTCACGCACATATTGTTTATGTCTTGTGTCTATACTTGTGAAACAGTATTTTAATGTGTACAGATTAAACCCCATTGACTTGCATCATAAGTGTCTCACTGGAACACACATTTGTGCTTTAATTAAAGAAAATGAGGAACGAGTTAAAATAAATTTTTGTGGTAATCAACATTATTCCACAAATGCTGTCGATTGATCTGATTGATTGAAAAAATATATTAAATACTTTCTCCTATCACAGCTTATCACGCAAAGGCAACTATAAGTAAACCATTCTTAACTACATTTTCGTAAACACTGAATCTCTGTTGGTTTTTACCGACTCGTCCAGCCTAAAACAACAACATTAACATTAACCAATAGAGCATGTTGTGGGCGGGGCTATCCGTTCGTTCGACCAATGGAACAGAGAGTTTCGCAATATTTATTTTTGCAATTCCATTCTGTTTTAAGGCTCAAGTGAATCTGACTCCAGCCAGGTCTCCTTAGCAACCAAATTGGCCCGGTTGCTAGGGAGGGTAGAGTCACATGGGGTAACCAAATTGGCCTGGTTGCTAGGGAGGGTAGAGTCACATGGAGTAACCTCCTCGTGGTCGCTATAATGTGGTTCTCGCTCTCGGTGGGGCGTGTGGTGAGTTGTGCGTGGATGCCGCGGAGAATAGCGTGAAGCCTCCACATGCGCTACGTCTCCACGGTAACGTGCTCAACAAGTCACGTGATGAGGCGAGTTTGAGGCGAGTCACTACGCCACCACGAGGACGTGATCTCTGATGTAAACATCTCTTAAATGACAAACACGTGTATGTTGATCTTACTTGAGTGTTTCTGTCGACATCTGTAAGTTGTAGTTCTTCTCAGTTTCGGGCAGTTTGGAGAAATCCACCAGACATGGGTGCTGACGCTTATTATCTTCTCTGATCTGAAAATCAACATCAATTACAACTAAATACATTTACATTTACATTTCTGCATTTGGCAGATGCTTTTATCCAAAGTGACTTACAGTGCACTTATTACAGGGACAATCCCCCCGGAGCAACCTGGAGTTAAGTGTCTTACTCAAGGACACAATGGTGGTGACTGTGGGGATCGAACCAGCAACCTTCTGATTACCAGTTATGTGCTTTAGCCCACTATGCCACCACCACTCCACAATACAGACTGCTGGACTGAGCACAGGGTTGCCAACTTTGTCACCTTGTTGGAGTGAGATTTTGATGACATAACGATGCCGTAATATTCGAAACCCTTCGGTATTGAAACATAGTGTGTGTGTGTATCTGATAATAGTGCTATCTATCATTTCTAACACCACAACCTTATCAAACCCTACAGGGCAAATGATGACATGATTTATATATTTGATTTTATTTGCTCACTTTTGCCGATGTACCTGACATTCACACTGTTAAATAAAATCCATACAGTATGGCAAACCCGGGGTGTTTTCAGTGGTTGTATAATCAGCCACAACCTCAAAAATAATTGGCTACATAATTACTAATTCAAGTACTAATTAACATAATTATCTAATTGCATTGCATGTTTACATTGTACATCTGGAACCTTTTCAATGTGACAATATTTCTCCTACAAAATGCTATATGAGAAAACAAACATAACTAACTTTAATTTAATAAAACCATATTATTATATTATAGTCGTAGTTATAATATTCTCTCTGGCTGTATCTATAACTGGACCGAAATGGTGAAATATTGCTTTCCTCGTCTGTAACTGCGACATGTATGTACTTATTTGTTACAATGTATTTATGGTGTACTTATTTGCTACAATGTATTTACGGTGTACTTATTTGCTACAATGTATTTAAGGTGTACTTATTTGTTACAATGTATTTACGGTGAACTTATTTGCTACAATGTATTTATGGTGTACTTATTTGTTACAATGTATTTATAGTGTACTTATTTGCTACAAAGTATTTATAGTGTACTTATTTGCTACAATGTATTTATGGTGTACTCATTTTCTACAATGTATTTATAGTGTACTTATTTGCTACAATGTATTTATGATGTACTTTTTTGTTACAATGTATTTATGGTGTACTTATTTGTTACAATGTATTTATGGTGTACTTATTTGCTACAATGTATTTATGGTGTACTTATTTGTTACAATGTATTTATAGTGTACTTATTTGCTACAATGTATTTATGGTGTACTTATTTGCTACATTGTATTTATGATGTACTTTTTTGTTACAATGTATTTATGGTGTACTTATTTGCTACAATGTATTTATGGTGTACTTATTTGCTACAGTGAATTTATGGTGTACTTATTTGTTACAATGTATAGTGTACTTATTTGCTACAATGTATTTATCGTGTACTTATTTGCTACAATGTATTTATAGTGTACTTATTTGCTACAATGAATTTATGGTGTACTTATTTGTTACAATGTATTTATAGTGTACTTATTTGCTACAATGTATTTATAGTGTACTTATTTGCTACAATGTATTTATGGTGTACTTATTTGCTACAATGAATTTATAGTGTACTTATTTGCTACAATGAATTTATAGTGTACTTATTTGCTACAATGAATTTATGGTGTACTTATTTGTTACAATGTATAGTGTACTTATTTGCTACAATGAATTTATAGTGTACTTATTTGCTACAATGAATTTATAGTGTACTTATTTGCTACAATGAATTTATAGTGTACTTATTTGCTACAATGAATTTATAGTGTACTTATTTGTTACAATGTATAGTGTACTTATTTGCTACAATGTATTTATGGTGTACTTATTTGCTACAATGTATTTATAGTGTACTTATTTGCTTCAATGTATTTATGGTGTACTTATTTGCTACAATGAATTTATAGTGTACTTATTTGCTACAATGAATTTATAGTGTACTTATTTGCTACAATGAATTTATAGTGTACTTATTTGCTACAATGAATTTATAGTGTACTTATTTGTTACAATGTATAGTGTACTTATTTGCTACAATGTATTTATGGTGTACTTATTTGCTACAATGTATTTATAGTGTACTTATTTGCTACAATGTATTTATAGTGTACTTATTTGCTACAATGTATTTATGGTGTACTTATTTGCTACAATGTATTTATAGTGTACTTATTTTCTACAATGTATTTATGGTGTACTTATTTGCTACAATGTATATATGGTGTACTTATTTGCTACAATGTATATATGGTGTACTTATTTGCTACAATGTATTTATAGTGTACTTATTTGCTACATTGTATTTATGGTGTACTTATTTGCTACAATGTATATATGGTGTACTTATTTGCTACAATGTATTTATGGTGTACTTATTTGCTACAATGTATTTATGGTGTACTTATTTGCTACAATGTATTTATGGTGTACTTATTTGCTACATTGTATTTATGGTGTACTTATTTGCTACAATGTATATATGGTGTACTTATTTGCTACAATGTATTTATGGTGTACTTTTTTGTTACAATGTATTTATGGTGTACTTATTTGTTACAATGTATTTATGGTGTACTTATTTGCTACAATGTATTTATGGTGTACTTATTTGCTACAATGTATTTATAGTGTACTTATTTGCTACAATGTATTTATGGTGTACTTATTTGCTACAATGTATTTATGGTGTACTTATTTGCTACAATGTATTTATGGTGTACTTATTTGCTACAATGTATTTATGGTGTACTTATTTGCTACATTGTATTTATGATGTACTTATTTGCTACATTGTATTTATGATGTACTTATTTGCTACATTGTATTTATGATGTACTTATGTGCTACAATGTATTTATGGTGTACTTATTTGCTACAATGTATTTATGGTGTACTTATTTGCTTCAATGTATTTATGGTGTACTTATTTGCTACAATGTATTTATAGTGTACTTATTTGCTACAATGTATTTATAGTGTACTTATTTGCTACAATGTATTTATAGTGTACTTATTTGCTACAATGTATTTATGGTGTACTTATTTGCTTCAATGTATTTATGGTGTACTTATTTGCTACAATGTATTTATGGTGTACTTATTTGCTACAATGTATTTATAGTGTACTTATTTTCTACAATGTATTTATGGTGTACTTATTTGTTACAATGTATTTATGGTGTACTTATTTGCTACAATGTATTTATAGTGTACTTATTTGCTACAATGTATTTATGGTGTACTTATTTGCTACAATGTATTTATAGTGTACTTATTTGCTACAATGTATTTATAGTGTACTTATTTGCTACATTGTATTTATGATGTACTTATTTGCTACATTGTATTTATGATGTACTTATTTGCTACAATGTATTTATGGTGTACTTATTTGTTACAATGTATTTATGGTGTACTTATTTGCTTCAATGTATTTATGGTGTACTTATTTGCTACAATGTATTTATAGTGTACTTATTTGCTACAATGTATTTATGGTGTACTTATTTGCTACAATGTATTTATAGTGTACTTATTTGCTACAATGTATTTATAGTGTACTTATTTGCTACAATGTATTTATGGTGTACTTATTTGCTACAATGTATTTATAGTGTACTTATTTTCTACAATGTATTTATGGTGTACTTATTTGTTACAATGTATTTATGGTGTACTTATTTGTTACAATGTATTTATGGTGTACTTATTTGCTACAATGTATTTATAGTGTACTTATTTGCTACAATGTATTTATAGTGTACTTATTTGTTACAATGTATTTATGGTGTACTTATTTGCTTCAATGTATTTATGGTGTACTTATTTGCTACAATGTATTTATAGTGTACTTATTTGCTACAATGTATTTATAGTGTACTTATTTGCTACAATGTATTTATGGTGTACTTATTTGTTACAATGTATTTATGGTGTACTTATTTGCTACAATGTATTTATAGTGTAATTATTTGTTACAATGTATTGAATAACATAGTTATAACCACAATAGACAAATCTCTGCAGAACGTAAATGGGGTGCAGACGTTTTGAGGCTTGTAATGTAACGCAACTGTCCCTATGATTATATGATCTGATGGAGATCCTACGAGCAATATTTGTCAATATGTTTTAGCTATTTAACGCTGAGTTATGTAGTCTGGTTATTTGGCATGAGATTTATTTGGGTCACCTAAAAGCGCGTGTCTCACGCCAAATGCACGAGAGTTGGCAAACCTGCTGAGTAACAACATGATGAACTTAACACTGATCACACTGTTGGATAATAATAACTGCATCTGTAAATGATCGTTATTATTAAAAGACAAATACAGAATGATGTTTCTCCATTCTGTGCATTCTGCAACACAAGCGTGTGGTCCTGTTATGAATTTCACATGTTTTTTAGGTGATATGGACAGGAGAGTTTTAACAGCGTAAAACTCTGGAGTGTTTCATAAACATACAACCCACACAAGTCCGTTTGTTGCTCAGTACCCAAGAAAGCATGCAAGATTGAGCCATTGCTGTTGGGGTTGCATTTGCATGTGACACTTTATACCAGGTGTCTTTAATTACTAATGTATGGACTTAAGGGTTACACTAACCCCAACGCTTACCCCAAACCCTACCCGTACCTCCACCTCAGTAGCAGCAAATGTGAATCTTAATATATACATAATAAATATGCATTGTATTTCAATGTTAGTACATAGTAGATAAAGACACCGAATATAAAGTGGGACCAAACTTTCAATAGCAAAAACAATTTGGGTTCATTTAATTGGGCCCCAAATATAAAACTCAACAGACACCTGATATCTAAAATCCTTTTGGACCAAAATAACTTAAAAAAAAATTTAATTCTGCAGTTCAGTCTCTCAAGTCTGTATGAAGAAACAGTTTAATCCTTCCCTTTAACCTCGTGTGACGGAGCGTCCACATGCGTGGACGTTGTATTTTGGCTTCTTTATACGCAATGCATAATTTAAATGAATATAAACTGACTGAACACTGTTCACAAGACTCTAGAGAGTCATTTAAGGGTTAAACTTCTGCCGCACAGAGTCACGTGACACAATAAAACGACGTTGATTTCCGTGAAGCGCTTCTATGGGTGCAGCGTCAACTAAAGTGCCTCTGGTAAGAAATCACTTTATGTTTTGTAATTGAAACCTGTTTGGTTGTAAAGAGGAGAGTCTCTCGTTTCGTTTGATACGCCACTTTAAAAAATCTTTTCATTTTTCGCCCGCCAGCGCGCTGATAAACATGGCGTCCACAAATGAGGACACTGGCACCATATTTCCTCAAAAGTCGAAAACATGTTAGTTATTTTAAATGCACATCTGTGGGTCATTTAGCTTTGTTTTAATATAATAACATTTGGTTTTGTTTTCTTTTGTTATTACTATAAAATACGGTTCTATTCATTAACATTAATAAACGCATTCCTATATTTGCTGTGTATCATCACACTGAGAATAAATGTATCATCTAAAAACTGATAAATGTGTCTTTCAGAGGCTTTATATGGAGTTATGATGAAAATAAGCTGCATTTCAAACTGTTCTGAGACCAGTGCAGACAGACAGCACACTGGAGGTTAAGTCATGCACTAAATAGGGAGCAAGGGAGCATCCTATAGCTCTCTATGCAGTTAAGTCATTCACTAAATAGGGCGCAAGGGAGCATCCTATATCTCTCTATGCAGTTAAGTCATTCACTAAATAGGGAGCAAGGGAGCATCCTATAACTCTCTATGCAGTTAAGTGCGTTCACTCTTAAAATCTGACCAAAAGTTCAGTTTCAGGCTGCAGATGATGTTTGGATCTTTTCCAGTTGTTACAGTTTTCGTAGTTTGTTCTAGACCGAATCAATAAACAAATCAATAACAATTCCAACTGCTCTTAATGGAACGAGACTGTAACTGTAAGATGGCAGAAACCATTGAGAGATATACCAATGAAATTGAGATAAAAGTAGTCATTAGTACAACAGATCGCTGCTGCTGAGTTTGTAACGGCATCTCCGTCAGTGAACTGAATTAGCTGGAACTGTGTGTGTCGAGCTGAATTCATTAAAAGCAGGAATAAAACTCTCTGAGTGTATCAATAATCCTCATCTCTCCTGCAGGATCCTCTGAAGCGCTCGTCAGTTAATGAGCTCATTAAAACACACATTGACCTCTGACCTCTACAGCTGCCATGTTAAACAGCTGCAGGTCCAGCTTGTGCCAAACTCATGCCTGAAGTCCTCCCGGGAGTTTATTGTAACGATGATGTACTACTCTTTATGAACAGCACACAAAAGCCATACTAACTAAACTGTACCATCAATATTCACAGTGAAAACATAATTATGATCAATGCCAATTATCTTTCACATGTGATTCTTTAATTGAGTCATGAAGTCGAGGCTTAACCCTATAACCATATAATGCTGTGAGTAAAATATGAATCAACAACATTTCACGGCTCCTGTTTCACTCTCTGTTCAAATCAAGTGTGCCGCACAAGCCCTCAAAAGTGAAGCCAAAACGTCTCGATCGCCCCCCGGTGGCTGGTCCTAGTATAGGTCATAAGCCCCGCCTCCCCATGTTATTCAACGGGACGTGAGACCAACTAAACAATTAAATTACACTTCACATATCTTTTTTCCAAAGATAGTTTCTGTCATTTACTGTCGTTTCTATCACGTTGATGTCATTTCAAGTGTTTGTTTTCAAAATAAGTTTGTTTTTAGTTATTTGATGCTATAAAAACGCTGCTGTGACATCATGATTGACAGCTGTGATTGACAGGTTCTCACTGAAGTAGTCACTGAAGCACCAACAGACTTTTTTTCGGGATCTTCGGAGGACTGAGGAGATTGGAGCTTTAAATTTAATATCTACATTTCTATAATTCATTATTTCACACCGTCATAAGTCAAAAGTCAAAAGGGGCGTGTGCTTGCGATTGATTCAGCGAGAGTGAGGGCGGGGCCTTGATTTCGCGGCTTTACTTCCTGCTCACTACTGCGCAGGTCTGGTCCCGAAATCGCAACTGCGCAGACTCAAGTCCCAAGATGTCAGCGCCATATCGGGACACTGGCGGCTTCAGTTCTCACCAATGGAAAAGAGCGAAGGGGCGTCGGCCATCTTTTTTTACAGTCTATGGTTCAAACTGATGAACCAAACAAAGATGGTATTGAAGTTTCACATGTTTACGGCACCATCTAGTGATTAATTGTGGAAAAAAAGTGGTTTCATTGTTTATATCGATCTATTTACATTTATATGTTGGGATAAATGACAGCTTATTTTAATAAAGTTAAAGTGACAGTACTGATTATATTGTTACTGATATTTTAAGATGAGTATTTGCTGAATATAATTAACTTGTGCTTGATTAAATTGTTGTATATTATTTTATTGAAAAACGCCCCTTTGAAATCCTCGTATCAAATACGATAAAACAGACTTTTGAGTCACCATTACATTACACTCATGCCCACCACAATATATATATATATTAGGGCTGTCAATTGATTAATTTTTTTAATCAAATTAATTACATGGTGTCCCGATTAATTAATCGCGATTAATCGCATTTAATCGCATATACAAATATTTGCTGAGAAAGCCCCTCATATAACAATAATTCAATATATAATGATGAAATAATGATACATAGTTATCTTTAAATATTAAAAATATATATATATATATATATATATATATATATATATATATATATATATAAATAAAACTATTCAGATAATTAAAATGCATTACATTCTTGTAGCAGAAGAGTTCATCATTAATAAGACAATATAAAAGCAGCTTTAGATCACAATAATATCATATTATTGATCATAAGTCAATCATTGTCACACAGTTCACAGTAATCCATTACACAAGTGAATTTATCAATCAGAGATTTATTATGAGGGCTTGTTTAAAGCCCCAGCACTGCCAAGATGCCACTGTTGGGCCCTTGAGCAAGGCCCTTAGTAACAAGTAGAATTAGGTACTGCACCTTTAAGATGGAACGTACTCTGTTACTCCCTCACTCAGAGTGGGCAGTCGATATGAGAAGCGCAAGCTGTGAACATCGCATGTATGCATGCAAGTCCGTTTTATATTTCTATTGTTCTTATTCTGTTTTTATTTCTATTCAGTAACGCAGTTGTTGTTAGGTGTGTGTTTTGCAAACTGCCCATGTGTGCATGGGACCGACGACGATGCTGATAATAAATCACCACGGTGGAATATCAGTTACGTGTTTGAGTCTTTGCTTACACCTGACTACAACCATTTAGGCAAGCTATCCAGCCCCTTTTGATGAGGAGCATTACACCTTGACTCTATCTGCTTCAGGGGTGCCGTATCATGGCTGACCCTGCACTTTGTATAATTGTTTTGTGTATTTTTATATCATTATAAAGATCTGATTATTTTTAGGGCTGTCGATTTAACGCGTTAATAACGTGTGATTAATTTTACAAAAAGTAACGCGTTAAAAACATTAACTATTTAATCGCAATGCTTAAAGGGTAACTAAACCCTAAACCAACTTTTTTAGTTAATGATCTGTAAGCATGGGGCTTTATTAGTACTGGTCATTGATTCAAGTAATTTTTTTGACATTTGTGTATAAAGTGTTTTAATTCTACAATATATGGTGTAAAAACGTCTGAGTGCTGCCCTCTTCAGGTTGAACGGTGGCTACTGCAGTTGAATTTTCCTATTGGCTGTTTGCGGTAGTTCGTGACGTAAGTGGTGACAGCTGACGTAAGCAGGTTCCAGCTCACAACGCCCTTAGTACGAGCTAGACACTGGCCCCATTCTCCCTTGCGCGGCTGCTTCGCTAGCGTCGTCGGATGCCGATCGCGACGCGGATGTTAAAACCGCAGTTTGAGCCAGCGGCTCGAATTGATATGGCTCCGGCCCTGTGTCCACAGACAATTCACCCTCCTCCACTTCAGGTGAAGGTGGGGGAGAAAAGTCCTCGACTTCAAAAGACCGCTCCGTGGCAAAGCTACTTGCGTCACTCCAGTCACTCTCCATTTTAGAGTCTGACAGCAGCTGTCAATTAATCCGTCACTACGGGTCTCAGGTGCACGCTCCCCCGCTCAGCCCCGCCCTCGGTTAGTCCCCTCGATCCCCGCTGGGGTCTGCCCACTTTTCTAGCATTATTCAAATATTGCTAGTGGGTGGAGTCAGACTCTGAGCAGGGGTTTAGTTACCCTTTAACTGAGAGATTCATGTTTGTAGTACCACCTGTTTCCTCCAGAGGGCAGTAAGTGAAACACACAGTTTATAAAGTGAACAAAACATTAACAACTCTTCAGCGGACACACAACACATAAACATGCGAACCAAGGGATCTCAATATGTGTTTAAAGATTGAGTATTAAACTATATTTAACTTAAAATAGTGAACTAAACATTTTATGTTTATGACGCAACACACTCGAGACGCTACACAAGCTTAAGTTTTACATTAATATCTATTATGATGTCATCTCACCATAAGTTTCTGAGACCCGGCGATTTCCCTTTTTGAAATGTCAATATAGTGTTTGCTGCATAAAATACTCAAAAATTGTAATTTAAAAAAATAATATTTTATTCATATCCACAGGAGGATAATGACCTTCAAAGCAGAATGTATCAAATGTGATACATAATAAAAACTTGCAAATTGAATTTTTTTGTTTACGATTTCTTTTTATAATTTGATTAATGTTACTAAAAACTGTTTCCATCCTTACAATTCCATCATATGTCAGGCTTTATAGGGTTAAATAAAATCCACTGGTAATTCTGAAATTGCAGTGGCATTAATGTTCATTAATAACTCATTAATTCATGAACTGTGGGAATAAAAGAGTAAAACACCTGATCGTTAAAAGATCTGACAGACAAGGGAAATGACACATGAAATAAAGAAACGATGACATACAGATCATTAAAAGATGCACACATATCTTTTAATCGTAAACTGTGGATTTGATTTTCTGTTTCTTAAAGGGCCCACGACGCTTTTATGTGCATGAAACAATGGTTCGAAGAATCGTAAAATGAGACTTGCGTAACACATTTGTGTTCAGACGAGTAACAGAAATGATCGGATCATAGAATTAAACTTGTCCAGTGTGTTGCTGTTCCGGTCGGGCCCCTTATTTCTAAGTAAATCAATCACAAAACATCGATGATGCATCGTACTGTATGAACATGATGGATATTTCTACAGAGAAATAAACACTGATGACAGACACCGGATGATCTTTAAAAGAACTTACCCGCTGTTTTAATTGAAGAGCAAATTATAAAAGAGAAAGCAAAATTGATGCACTCAACAAACTATGTTCTACATTAAGACTTTTATTCTGTATCAGCACGAGTAAATGTATTTCATGTGATTTCGTCGAAACAGGGTTGTTACCTTCCCGTACGACCAGCCCAGCTCGATCTTGTTCACGCCCCACAGCTCATGGATGTTTTCAGCCAAACGATCTCGAACCTTCTCCAGGTGAGGAGGCATGACGATCTGAAATAATGCATTCTTTATTATTCGTTGTTCATTACCAGGGGCGAAGATTCGAGGGGGGCGGGGAGGGAGGTGACCCACCTGTGATGTGTCCACAGGTTTGGGTATGAACGATGCCTGTGAGGTGAAGTGTGTGTTGCCCAGTAAGTCTCTCACTCCATCGGCGTCTCTCTTGTACTCTTTCACCGGCTCGACTCGCATCTTCTCCTTCGGCAGCAGAGCTTCATAACACGGCGCGTAACCCGACGGAGGCAGGAACTTAAAATCTCCATGACGACCACCTAACAGGAAACGCACCCTGAGACGAGTGGAGAAGAAATGTGAAAAGGAGCTCTTGTGCATTTAATCTACTTCATTTAAATGTTCAAATGTAGGAACACACATGCGGCGGTCACATTTGATGCGGATGTTGAGCGCGTGTGAAACCAGCAAAAAAACGAATTGTACTCTGGAAGAGTGACGTTAAAAAGAAACAATGAATCTATTCAATGTAGCTGTGTACGAAGCTCCACCCACACAGAGGTCACACCCAAACCAAGCAACTTCCTATCTGTCAATGTGACAAATTCACCTGTCAAACATTTGCGATGGGAAATGATCTGCCACAGGAAGTCCATGGCACAAGTGCGGATACCCATGAGATGGCATTATTTTGCCAACTGTACATGTGCCCGCGCCTTAATGGGCGTTTGAATTGTGAAGGTTGTTTCTGTGTGAGTCTGACAATTATTAATCATTCACATAATCTCAATAATTTAACCTGCAGAGAGCAATATATTTATAGTGGCAAGAAAAAGTATGTGAACCCTTTCTAATTACCGACATTTATGTATAAATTTGTCTAAAAAGTTACAATAATAAACAAACACAAACTGTTTTAACTAATAACACACAAATTATTGAATTGTACTTTTACATATTGATCATATCATACAAACATTCACAGTGTAGGTTTAAAAAGTATGTGAACCCCTAGGCTGATGACGTCAATAAAAGCTAATTAGAGTTAGGAGTTGGCAAACCTGGCATCCAGTTAATGAAACGAGATTGAAGGTGTGGGTTAGAGTTACTTTGACTCAAACATTTAGAGTTTTCTATTCACAAGATGCATCTGCTGATGTGAACCAAGCATTGCAAAAAAGATTTCATAAGACCTACGATCGAGAAATGTTGCTTTGCAATAAGTTGGAAAAGACTACAAAGGTATCTCGAAGACTGTCTCTAAATGGAGATGATTTAGTACTATAGGTACTCTCTCTAGAAGTGGCCATTAGATATTCATCTGTGCACAGTTAGACAAACTGTCTATAAATGGAGATGATTTAGTACTATAGGTACTCTCTCTAGAAGTGGCCATTAGATATTCATCTGTGCACAGTTAGACAAACTGTCTATAAATGGAGATGATTTAGTACTATAGGTACTCTCACTAGAAGTGGCCGTTAGATATTCATCTGTCCACAGTTAGACAAACTGTCTATAAATGGAGGTGATTTAGTACTATAGGTACTCTCTCTAGAAGTGGCCGTTAGATATTCATCTGTCCACAGTTAGACAAACTGTCTATAAATGGAGGTGATTTAGTACTATAGGTACTCTCTCTAGAAGTGGCCGTTAGATATTCATCTGTCCACATTTAGACAAACTGTCTATAAATGGAGATGATTTAGTACTATAGGTACTCTCACTAGAAGTGGCCGTTAGATATTCATCTGTCCACAGTTAGACAAACTGTCTATAAATGGAGGTGATTTAGTACTATAGGTACTCTCTCTAGAAGTGGCCGTTAGATATTCATCTGTCCACAGTTAGACAAACTGTCTATAAATGGAGGTGATTTAGTACTATAGGTACTCTCTCTAGAAGTGGCCGTTAGATATTCATCTGTCCACAGTTAGACAAACTGTCTATAAATGGAGGTGATTTAGTACTATAGGTACTCTCTCTAGAAGTGGCCGTTAGATATTCATCTGTCCACAGTTAGACAAACTGTCTATAAATGGAGGTGATTTAGTACTATAGGTACTCTCTCTAGAAGTGGCCGTTAGATATTCATCTGTCCACAGTTAGACAAACTGTCTATAAATGGAGATGATTTAGTACTATAGGTACTCTCTCTAGAAGTGGCCGTTAGATATTCATCTGTCCACATTTAGACAAACTGTCTATAAATGGAGATGATTTAGTACTATAGGTACTCTCTCTAGAAGTGGCCGTTAGATATTCATCTGTCCACAGTTAGACAAACTGTCTATAAATGGAGATGATTTAGTACTATAGGTACTCTCTCTAGAAGTGGCCATTAGATATTCATCTGTCCACAGTGAGACAAACTGTCTATAAATGGAGATGATTTAGTACTATAGGTACTCTCTCTAGAAGTGGCCGTTAGATATTCATCTGTCCACATTTAGACAAACTGTCTATAAATGGAGATGATTTAGTACTATAGGTACTCTCTCTAGAAGTGGCCATTAGATATTCATCTGTCCACAGTTAGACAAACTGTCTATAAATGGAGATGATTTAGTACTATAGGTACTCTCTCTAGAAGTGGCCGTTAGATATTCATCTGTCCACAGTGAGACAAACTGTCTATAAATGGAGATGATTTAGTACTATAGGTACTCTCTCTAGAAGTGGCCGTTAGATATTCATCTGTCCACAGTTAGACAAACTGTCTATAAATGGAGATGATTTAGTACTATAGGTACTCTCTCTAGAAGTGGCCGTTAGATATTCATCTGTCCACAGTTAGACAAACTGTCTATAAATGGAGATGATTTAGTACTATAGGTACTCTCTCTAGAAGTGTCCATTAGATATTCATCTGTTCACAGTTAGACAAACTGTCTATAAATGGAGATGATTTAGTACTATAGGTACTCTCTCTAGAAGTGGCCGTTAGATATTCATCTGTCCACAGTTAGACAAACTGTCTATAAATGGAGATGATTTAGTACTATAGGTACTCTCACTAGAGGTGGCCATTAGATATTCATCTGTTCACAGTTAGACAAACTGTCTATAAATGGAGATGATTTAGTACTATAGGTACTCTCTCTAGAAGTGGCCATTAGATATTCATCTGTCCACAGTTAGACAAACTGTCTATAAATGGAGGTGATTTAGTACTATAGGTACTCTCAAGTGGCCGTTAGATATTCATCTGTACACAGTTAGACAAACTGTCTATAAATGGAGATGATTTAGTACTATAGGTACTCTCTTTAGAAGTGGCCATTAGATATTCATCTGTCCACAGTGAGACAAACTGTCTATAAATGGAGATGATTTAGTACTATAGGTACTCTCTTTAGAAGTGGCCATTAGATATTCATCTGTCCACAGTGAGACAAACTGTCTATAAATGGACATGATTTAGTACTATAGGTACTCTCTCTAGAAGTGGCCATTAGATATTCATCTGTTCACAGTTAGACAAACTGTCTGTAAATGGAGATGATTTAGTACTATAGGTACTCTCTTTAGAAGTGGCCATTAGATATTCATCTGTCCACAGTGAGACAAACTGTCTATAAATGGAGATGATTTAGTACTATAGGTACTCTCTCTAGAAGTGGCCATTAGATATTCATCTGTCCACAGTGAGACAAACTGTCTATTAATGGAGATGATTTAGTACTATAGGTACTCTCACTAGAAGTGGCCGTTAGATATTCATCTGTCCACAGTGAGACAAACTGTCTATAAATGGAGATGATTTAGTACTATAGGTACTCTCTCTAGAAGTGGCCGTTAGATATTCATCTGTCCACAGTGAGACAAACTGTCTATAAATGGAGATGCTTTAGTACTATAGGTACTCTCTCTAGAAGTGGCCGTTAGATATTCATCTGTGCACAGTGAGACAAACTGTCTATAAATGGAGATGATTTAGTACTATAGATACTATCACTAGAAGTGGCCGTTAGATATTCATCTGTGCACAGTGAGACAAACTGTCTATAAATGGAGATAATTTAGTACTATAGGTACTCTCTCTAGAAGTGGCCGTTAGATATTCATCTGTCCACAGTTAGACAAACTGTCTATAAATGGAGATGATTTAGTACTATAGGTATTCTCACTAGAAGTGGCTGTTAGATATTCATCTGTCCACAGTTAGATAAACTGTCTATAAATGGAGATGATTTAGTACTATAGGTACTCTCTCTAGAAGTGGCCGTTAGATATTCATCTGTCCACAGTGAGACAAACTGTCTATAAATGGAGATGATTTAGTACTATAGGTACTCTCACTAGAAGTGGCCGTTAGATATTCATCTGTGCACAGTGAGACAAACTGTCTATAAATGGAGATGATTTAGTACTATAGATACTATCACTAGAAGTGGCCGTTAGATATTCATCTGTGCACAGTGAGACAAACTGTCTATAACTGGAGATGATTTAGTACTATAGGTACTCTCACTAGAAGTGGTCGTCCAGCCAAGATGACTCAAAGGGCACACCGCAGAATGATCAATGAGGTAAAAAAAAGAAAACTAGAGTAACAGATAAAGACTTGAAGGCATCATTGGAACTGGTTCACTTTTTTTTCTACTCAATTTGGAATGTCCAATTCCCAATGCGCTCTAAGTTGTCGTGGTGGCGTAGTGACTCGCCTAAATCCGGGTGGCGGAGGACAAATCTCAGTTGGGTGTAGAAGTTGACTGATGCAGCAGGATAATGACCCTAAACATCGAAGTAAATCCACTACAGAATGATTTCAGAAAAAGAAAATCTACATTTTGGAGTGTCCCAGTCAGAGTCCAGAACTGAACCCAATAGAGACACTGTGGAATGACCTCAAGAGAGACTCCACACATCCTAAGAATATGAGCTGAAGCAGTTCTGTAATGAAGAATGATCCAATATTCCTTCTGAACGTTGTGCAGATCGAATCCGCATCTACCTGAAAGGCTTGATTGAGGTTATTGCTGCCAAAGGAGGATCGGCCAGTTATTAAATCCAAGGGTTCACTTACTTTTTCCACAGCACTGTGAATGTTTAATGGAATGTGTTCAATAGACATGAAATATTATAATTCTTTGTGTGTTGTTAAAGCACATTGTGTTACCTATACTTGATGAGATCACATTTTATGACCAATTAATGCAGAAAACCAGCTAATTCCAAAGGGTTCACATACTTTTATGAGGTTTGGATCATCTATTACAAAAACTACAAATAGGAAATACATGGATGTACAAGTTTACTTGCTGCTACAGTAAGTGTCTAAATCAAAACCACGCTTTCAAAGATTTGATTTCATGAACGAAACAAACTAGATGTAGATTTGATGTCCATTTCAATCAGTTTAGTTATGTCGTACTTGACCCCAGCGGAGAAGCTGACCACGGGGAAAAACAGCCCATCGATGTTGAAGTTCTCGAACATTCCCTGCACGGGCTGTCCATTGATCCTGAAGGAGATACTGGGAGCGTTCAGATCCATACAACAGCTGACCACATCATCAGACATTAACATGTGCTGCTTGACTGACGCAACGGTCCGTGGAATCCGTCCTAACCAATAAACACATGAGTAAGCTGTTATCAGAGTAAATATGATAATTATCTTAAATCAAAACAAAGATGCTTTTCTCTACACAAGCTCTGTTCATAAACCTAGCGAATGCCTATATAGGGCAAATTCCCAGAATGCATTGTCAGAAACGTGATATGAGTCTCTTGTTTTATGCCTGTGTTAAGATTTCCAAATTCCGTACACTACCCCTAAATCTAACCTAACCTGATCTAACCCTAACCCACTTATGTGGTTCCATTTCAGTTACGATGCTGCCTAAGCAGATAGCTGCCTAAGCAGATAGCTGCCTAAGCAGATAGCTGCCTAAGCAGATAGCTGCCTAAGAAGATAGCTGCCTAAGTAGACAGCTGCCTAAGAAGATAGCTGCCTAAGTAGACAGCTGCCTAAGTAGATAGCTGCCTAAGTAGATAGCTGCCTAAGCAGATAGCTGCCTAAGTAGATAGCTGCCTAAGTAGATAGATGCCTAAGTAGATAGCTGCCTAAGTAGATAGCTGCCTAAGAAGATAGCTGCCTAAGTAGATAGCTGCCTAAGAAGATAGCTGCCTAAGTAGATAACTGCCTAAGTAGATAGCTGCCTAAGTAGATAGCTGCCTAAGAAGATAGCTGCCTAAGTAGATAGCTGTCTAAGTAGATAGCTGCCTAAGTAGATAGCTGCCTAAGTAGATAGCTGCCTAAGAAGATAGCTGCCTAAGTAGACAGCTGCCTAAGTAGATAGCTGCCTAAGTAGACAGCAAATCAGCAGGTAGGTTTGTTTGCGATATAATCGGCTCATGATGTACCTGACCACAGGTGGAGTCCATCAAATCCGTAGGAGTAGAGATCATCGCCGACCCCGTTGCCCCCCCACCCCTCTCCTCCACCCGGGTAAGGGGCGTAACCTTTAGTGGATGCCCAGCCCACCCGCAGGTGTGACGGCTCGCCCGTCATGAAATGATCCACCTGATCGATCACCATCTCAAAGTACCACTTCCTGTACTGGGCTGAACCTTCACTGACGCCTACGAAGATATTGGGCCGCATGCTGCGAACAAATACAAGACAAGATCAATAAATCTCAGGCAGTTTCGTTAATGATCACCGTCATGAGCAGCTGATATATCTAAATACTTAAATGCAATATTGTGCAACTGAAAATGTCATTTGAAAGCAAGTCTGAGCTCAGGGTTGAGTATATTTCAATCTATTATATAGAGATACACATAAAACTCACAGAACAATAATAGGTCTCACCTTTGTACGTCGTTGACCAATCGTGTTTGCAGGAGCAGGTCTCGTTTGGGCAGCAGGTGATCACAGATCAGATTCTGATTGGCTCTGACAGCGACTCCGTTACACACACACAGAGAGCAGAGAACGTCCAGGATCTGAACACAGATAAACACACTTTAGGTCACGTCTACACCGATACGTTTTGGTTTCAACACGCTATGTTTATGTCTCTCATCTACACTAGAACGGGTTTTCCGGCAACGTTTCGAAACTCCTCTCCATTGCCGCATACTTTGGAGAATTATGACATTAGGAAACCAAAATAAAAACAACCCTTCAACAACTTGAAGGGTTTCGTGCAACTAAGCACAACTATAGAAATGAGAGTTATTAAGACATCAGAATGAATCAGATTAATACAGTCTGCTTTGAAGTACCTCTGATGATTACCATGTAAATACCACAGTATATAAATATGGGATATAGTGGTATATAGTCATATCTGGATTGCCCAATTCCCAATGTGCTCCAAGTCCTCGTGGTATTGTAGTGACTCGCCTCAATCCGGGAGGCGGAGGACGAATCTCAGTTGCCTCCGCATCTGAGACCGTCAATCCGCGCATCTTATCACGTGACTTGTTGAGCGCGTTACCGTGGAGACGCAGCACGTGTGGAAGCTTCACGCTATTCTCCGCGGCATCCACGCACAACTCACCACACGCCCCACCGAGAGCGAGAACCACATTATAGTGACCACGAGGAGGTTACCCCATGTGACTCTACCCTCCCTAGCAACCGGCCCAATTTGGTTGCTAAGGAGACCTGACTGGATTCACTCAGCATGCCCTGGATTCAAACTCGGGTATTGAGAGTCATCTTTCCTACTTCTCGTATAAACCTGCGGCCTCTTTAAGTAAGTTAATAAAATAATTTAAACACAAGTCAATGTTTCAAGTCCATTTATTTCACTAAATAGGGAGCAAGGGTCTCCTAAGCAACCAAATTGGCCCGGTTGCTAGGGAGGGTAGAGTCACATGGGGTAACCTCCTCGTGGTCGCTATAATGTGGTTCTCGCTCTCGGTGGGGCGTGTGGTGAGTCGTGCGTGGATGCCGCGGAGAATAGCATGAAGCCTCCACACGCACTACGTCTCCATGGTAACGCACTCAACAAGTTATATGATAAGATGCACAAATTGACGGTCTCAGACGCGGAAGCAACTGAGATTCGTCCTCCACCACCCAGATTGAGGCGAGTCACTACGCCACCACGAGGACTTACAGCGCATTGGGAATTGGGCATTAAAAAAACTGATGTTTGGGTCTGTCAGACTGACCTTGTGGTTGCGTCCGTGTTTATAGAGCAGCGAGATGATGGTCTTTATGTGTCCTCTCTGGATGACATTCAGTGCTTCAGGACTCTCAATCAGAATACAGTGAAGAACCTCCAAGATCCCTGAGACACAAATACATTAATTCATTGTCATCGATCTCACAGCAATGACTTGGAGCTTATATCAATAAACATTTACAATAATATTTTTCATAATTCACACAGAATTATTTATAATGCATTGACTAGGCTGTTTAACCTCGTGTGACCCCGCGTTCACATGCGTGGACATTGTATCTTGGCTTCTTTATATGCAATGCATCATTTAAATGAATATAAACCGAATGAACACTGTTCACAAGACTCTAGAGAGTCATTTAAGGGTTAAACTTCTGCCGCACCGAGTCACGTGACACAATAAAACGACGTAGTTTTCTGTGAAGCACTTCTACGCGTGCAGCGCCATCAAAAGTGCCTCTGGTAAGAGATATGCCGCTTTAAAAAATATGTTCATTTTTGGCACATCAGCGCGCTCATAAACATGGCGTCCACATATGAGGACACTGGCACCATATTTCCGCAAAAGTAGAAAAAAAAGCATGTTAGTTATTTTAAATAAATTTCAACATGAACACATCTGTGGGTCATTTCAGTTCATTTTAATATACATTTTTTTATATTTTATTGTGTTATCACTGTACAATACGGTTCTATTCATTAACATTAATAAATAATAATAATAATAATAATAATAAATTGAATTTGTATAGCGCTTTTCTCGAACTCAAAGTCGCTATGAAGAGCAAATGGAAGGAAAAAAAAATAATAATTATATTATTCAGGGATATATAGAGTTGGGAGGGGCGGGGGGCTATGGATAGGCAGAGGTGAATAGATGGGTCTTGAGGCAGGACTGGAAGATGGTTAAAGACTCAGAGGTGCGGATCTCATGGGGAAGAGAGTTCCATAGCCTGGGAGCTGCCCTGGAAAAGGCTCTATCCCCAAAACTGCGGAGCTTGGACTTGTGAATGCAGAGGAGACCGGCTGAGGTGGACCTGAGGGACTGTGAGGGTTGGTAGGGGGAGAGGAGGTCAGTGAGGTATGAGGGTGCCAGGTGATGGATGGCTTTGTAGGTAAGTACCAGGATTTTGTATGTGATCCGGTGGGAAATGGGACGCCAGAGTAATTGTTTGTGGAGAAGAGAGAATGTGGAGAAGAGGGTTCTGGGGTTTAGACAGGGCTTGGTGAGGATAGTGGAGAGGTAGGCAGATTTGGCAGCAATGAGGGCATCTTTGTAGGCAATGAGGTGGAGTTTATAGGCTTCATGGTGGACTATGAGTGATGATTTTTTTGTCAGGCGTTCTAGTTGGCGGCCGGTTTGTTTCATTTTCCGGAGTGCAGGTGTGTACCAGGGTGACGAATTGTTAAAGGTGACAGTTTTTGTTTTGAGGGGGGCCAGAGTGTTAAGGGAGGTACACAAAGCAGAGTTGAGGTGGTTTGTGAGATCATCAGGTGAGGTAAGGGTTGAGTCCAGGTGGAGAGTGGTGGAGAGCAGATCAGAGAGATGATGGGGATCAATAGATTTAAGGTTGCGGAATGTGATTTCTCTGAGGAGGCGGGGGCGTGGGGTTGGAGAATGAATGATGAACCGTATCAGTTTGTGATCAGAGAGGGGAAAGAGGCATGGATGGAGGTTGAGCACTGGTTGGTTAATGGAGCAGACCAGGTCAAGAATGTGTCCTTTTTCATGGGTGGGGAATGTAACATGTTGGATGAGAGTAAAGTTATCCAATAAAATGGTGAATTCTGATGACAGCTTGCAGGTGGGGGAGTCTATGTGGATGTTTAAGTCACCGAGTAGCAGCAGACGTGGAGACAGAGATGAGGCTACTGTGAGAAGTTCAGTGAAATCGGAGAGGAAAGAGGGATTTGGTTTAGGTGGCCGGTAAATGAAGATAACTGTCATGGAGGAAAGAGCTTTGAACACAAGATATTCAAATGATGATACTGAAGGGAAGGTAAGTTCAGTAATCCGTAAATTCTGATTATAAATAACGGCGAGTCCACCTCCACGGCGGGAGGGGCGGGGTTTGTTGTTAATTGTAGCCAGTGGGGGATGCTTGGTTAAGGGAAAAGAAGTCATCGGGTTGTTGCCAGGTTTCGGTGAGCAGAAGGAAATCCAGCGTGTTGTCAAGGATAAATTCATGAAGGGCAAGGGCTTTATTGTTAAGTGATCGAATGTTGAGGAGGGCAAAGTTGGCCTGGTGAGAGGGTGGTGAGATGGGGGCAGGCTGGAAAAATCTGAGATTGTCACAGTTAGCAGTGCGTGTGGGGGGGTAATGCAGTTGAGGAGGGGCAGTGAGTAGATTTGCAAGTGATTGCAGAATAGATATATTTGATGTGCGAATAGCACTGTAGTCCAGTCTGGGTTTTCTGTGCAGCCAAACGGTGCGCTCAGCGCTAAGTGATCCAGCGGGGGAAGCACTCCGATGACGTGGGAGAGGTGCGACAAAGCGTGCAGGTGACCAGACGGATGGAATGGAATGTCCGTGGTGGAAGTACACAAACTTGCGGCGAAAACTTCTGTGGATATAACGGGGTCGACGTAGAAGTCCGAGCTGTTTGATGACTGGGATGCAGGATGGAATGGAGAAGTTGATTAGTTCGACCAGTTGCAGAGTTGAATATATGAACATGATGCCTGGCGGAGGGACTGAGAGCTCCGTAATAACAGTTAGTGATGGACTAGGGACACAGAGATGGAGAACTAATGTAAATGCTAAAATTATCCACGGCATGACAGGAGGAGATGAAAGTCTCGGTCACGGCTCACATCTGGTGGAGGTTGCCTGTAAGAAAAAGGTAGGCAATCAGTTTTGCCGCTATTGCAACTAGAATTAGCCGGCATGCGTTGAGGAACGCGGGCAGCCAGCCTGCTAGCGGCTAACCGACGAGGCGACAGTCCGGTCGTGGTGCCCAAGCGGCTTCGGGAACTAGCTGAAAGACTGTCCAGAGGTAGAGGTACAGTAAACACAAATAAAACAGGAACAAAATAGCAGACGGAATAGCAGATGGAGAAATAGCAGACGGAGAAGTGGCGAACAAACAGCGCCAGCGTCCTCTCCTCTACAGAAAAAAAGCAATAAATGCATTCCTATAATTACTGTCATTATCACACTGAGAATAAATACATCATCTAAAAACTGAGAAATGTGTCTTTCAGAAGCTTTATATGGAGTTATGATGAAAATAAGCTGCATTTCAAACTGTTCTGAGAGCAGTGCAGACAGACAGCACACTGGAGGTTAAGTACTGCACTAAATAGGGAGCAAGGGAGCATCCTATACCTCTCTATGCAGTTAAGTCATGCACTAAATAGGGAGCAAGGGAGCATCCTATAGCGCTCTATGCCGTTAAGTCATTCACTAAATAGGGAGCAAGGGAGCATCCTATAGCGCTCTATGCCGTTAAGTCATGCACTAAATAGGGAGCAAGGGAGCATCCTATAGTTCTCTATGCAGTTAAGTCATTCACTAAATAGGGAGCAAGGGAGCATCCTATAGTTCTCTATGCAGTTAAGTCATGCACTAAATAGGGAGCAAGGAAGCATCCTATAGCTCTATATGCAGTTAAGTCATGCACTAAATAGGGAGCAAGGGAGCATCCTATAGCTCTCTATGCAGTTAAGTCATGCACTAAATAGGGAGCAAGGGAGCATCCTATAGTTTTCTATGCAGTTAAGTCATGCACTAAATAGGGAGCAAGGGAGCATCCTATAGTTCTCTATGCAGTTAAGTCATTCACTAAATAGGGAGCAAGGGAGCATCCTATAGCTCTCTATGCAGTTAAGTGTGTTCACTCCTAAAATCTGATCAAAAGTTGAGTTTCAGGCTGCAGATGATGTTTGGATCACTCAACATGTCTGACACACATGGGACAGTGAGGTTAAGGTGAAATACATTAACTGGATCATAATTTCTTTTCAGACACTTTTATCCTGAATAAAACTGTCCTACCTGAAGATGACTCCAGTCTCTCGAGTTTACTGACCAGCCAATCCAGGTTCTGTGAGAACTGTGTACAATTATTCCTGTTTCCTCTGATGAGAGCGGCTATAAAGACAGGAAGCGGTCACAAGGTCATAGAGGGACTGATGTCATTTGTCTGCTCTTCCTGAAACCTCCCTAAACTTCATTATCACACCTAAAATATGCTAAACACGACTTTGCATCTTTCTAAATGTCACCTGCTTCAAGGACACAGGAGCATCTCCTTAAGAAAAAACACAGAGCTGCTGTCATGCATAATAATTACAGCATCTTTAAATGAGGTCTCGACACACGAGCAGAGCTGACCGAAGACGAGATGTTTTCACCAAACGGACGGGGTCACCAGACAGATGGAAACCAAGGACGGAGAACACAGATGAAGTTAAGACTCAGCTGAAGAAAGTGTGTGTGTTTGTGGAGAACGACAGGACTTGAGACATGAATACGACATTAATTCGGTTCCAAACACTGCATGAAAGACGACATCCTGCCAGAGGGATGATTCATCATTTAAAGGAGAATGCATGTTCAGTTTAGAGTCGTGTCAGACATAAACCTATTTTTATTAAAGAAAAGGTGGGGTACAAAATGTTCAACTTTCATAAAAGTAATCCATATGACTCCAGAACTTTAATGTATGTCTTCTGAAGCGTGTACAGTGCACGCATCAATATCAGTGCAAACACTTCAATAATTATATATGAGATGTTATAACATATTATAAGGTGTATTAT
>NC_068291.1:45016014-45017369 GCF_025860055.1 Xyrauchen texanus | reverse complement strand
TGTTGTACTTCGTTCGGTTACGTATTGCTACAACTGCATAGAGAGCTATAGGATGATCTCTTGCTCCCTATTTAGTGAATTTCTTAACTGCATAGAGAGATATAGGATGCTCCCTTGCTCCCTATTTAGTGAATGCCCATAACTGCATAGAGAGATATAGGATGATCCCTATTTAGTGAACACAACTGCATAGAGAGCTATGGGATGATCCCTTGCTCCCTATTTAGTGAATTACTTAACTGCATAGAGAGATATAGGATGCTCCCTTGCTCCCTATTTAGTGAATGCCCTTAACTGCATAGAGAGCTATAGGATGCTCCCTTGCTCCCTATTTAGTGCAGTACTTAACTGCATAGAGAGATATAGGATGCTCCCTTGCTCCCTATTTAGTGAATGCCCTTAACTGCATAGAGAGCTATAGGATGCTCCCTTGCTCCCTATTTAGTGCAGTACTTAACTGCATAGAGAGATATAGGATGCTCCCTTGCTCCCTATTTAGTGAATGCCCTTAACTGCATAGAGAGATATAGGATGCTCCCTTGCTCCCTATTTAGTGAATGACTCAACTGCATAGAGAGCTATAGGATGCTCCCTATTTAGTGAACACATTTAACTGCATAGAGAGCTATAGGATGCTCCCTTGCTCCCTATTTAGTGAATTACTTAACTGCATAGAGAGATATAGGATGCTCCCTTGCTCCCTATTTAGTGAATGACTCAACTGCATAGAGAGCTATAGGATGCTCCCTATTTAGTGAACACATTTAACTGCATAGTGAGCTATAGGATGCTCCCTTGCTCCCTATTTAGTGAACGCACTTAACTGCATAGAGAACTATAGGATGCTCCCTTGCTCCCTATTTAGTGCATGACTTAACTGGATAGAGAGCTATAGGATGCTCTCTTGCTCCCTATTTAGTGAACGCACTTAACTGCATAGAGAACTATAGGATGCTCCCTTGCTCCCTATTTAGTGCATGACTTAACTGGATAGAGAACTATAGGATGCTCCCTTGCTCCCTATTTAGTGCATGACTTAACTGGATAGAGAACTATAGGATGCTCCCTTGCGCCCTATTTAGTGCATGACTTAACTGCATAGTGAGCTATAGGATGCTCCCTTGCTCCCTATTTAGTGCATGACTTAACTGCATAGAGAACTATAGGATGCTCCCTTGCTCCCTATTTAGTGCATGACTTAACTGGATAGAGAGCTATAGGATGCTCCCTTGCTCCCTATTTAGTGAATGCACTTAACTGCACAGAGAGATATAGGATGCTCCCTTGCTCCCTATTTAGTGAATGCACTTAACTGCATAGAGAGATATAGGATGCTCCCTTGCTCCCTATTTAGT
>NC_068291.1:45006014-45011014 GCF_025860055.1 Xyrauchen texanus | reverse complement strand
GTTGTCCCATGCTCATATCTAAAGGATATCCAGATATCGGCTGGAACCCTATTGAGGGAGAGCGATACCTCTCCTTCCTGCGATTCAGCTGTATTTGTCAATGGTAAATGTTCACTAAATGACCTGGCATGTTTGTTTACTTTAATGAGGACATACCACAGATTTATATTGTTTTATATGAAACTACATTGTGAAAAAAATTATTTACATGAAAATACCGCAGCTGCGGATGCCAGAAATTTACCGTAAAATACAATGACCATGTTTCAGGCTTTACAGGGTGTAATTTTGATGCCTTTATATTTAACGGTTCACTACCGCTTATATTATTAAATGATGTAAACTTGATATGCTAACCTTCTGTGATTATAAAAATCTGCTTTTCACTGTAAAATGTATTATTAATCACCATAATATCCACAAAAGGCCACGTTGTGATTTAACCTCTTGAACGGGTCCAAAAGGGGCTATATTGCAAAAAATAATATATGAAGTCAGGCGTATGTGGTATCGTTTGAAAGCTTAGAATCTGAACTATTCACAGATAACCATCAATTCTGCATTTATGTTACTTACAATAACAAAATAAGACCTTACATAATTTGACGTCGCAAAATAAGCGCCACCTAGTGGTTATGTGGTAGAAATATTAATATTAGCATAAAAGTCTTTATAGCACTGAAGTAGACAAGTCAGTATATCAAATGAAAGCTCTCATTCTCGGAATGTGACTTTATAGTTAATTTTGTTGCCCTAATACCACAGTTCAAAAGATTTTCAAAAGAGCCACAAAGTGAAATCGGACTATTTTTAAGACATCAAATACAAACGGCTCTTTTATTCAGCTGATAACTACTGCTGTCAGCGGCAAATAGCCAAAAACTTCTCTAAAAGTTCTCTAAAAAATGAGCCATTGTTTACTTGTTTGTGAGCTTGTTTGTGTGAATAATCCAATGTTATATCTTAGATGTCCAGAACAAAATATGCAGTCCAGCAGGAAAAAGTTCAAAAGTTCAACATGCAAAACAAATAATCAGAAAAATATGTTTTCTACTATTTATCATTGTTATATATCAGCACAAAGGGAGGTTCTCAGCTTTCTAATGACCCCTAGATTGAGCTTGTAGTCCACTCAAAGGCCGAGATATTCAATGAAATAATGAGGGTGTTGCTTGAACTGAACATTAGACTGAATGTCTATGGATCTATGCACATCTGTGAGGGGTAAAATGTGTTAGAGTGCCCCTACAGTTCACATCTGTGAGGGGTAAAATGTGTTAGAGCCCCTACAGTTCACATCTGTGAGGGGTAAAATGTGTTTGAGCTCCCTACAGTTCACATCTGTGAGGGGTAAAATGTGTTAGAGCTCCCTACAGTTCACATCTGTGAGGGGTAAAATGTGTTAGAGCGCCCCTACAGTTCACATCTGTGAGGGGTAAAATGAGTTAGAGCCCCCTACAGTTCACATCTGTGAGGGGTATAATGTGTTAGAGCCCCCTACAGTTCACATCTGTGAGGGGTATAATGTGTTAGAGCCTCCTACAGTTCACATCTGTGAGGGTAAAATGTGTTAGAGCTCCCTACAGTTCACATCTGTGAGGGGTATAATGTGTTAGAGCCCCCTACAGTTCACATCTGTGAGGGGTATAATGTGTTAGAGCCCCCTACAGTTCACATCTGTGAGGGGTATAATGTGTTAGAACGCCCCTACAGTTCACATCTGTGAGGGGTAAAATGTGTTAGAGCCTCCTACAGTTCACATCTGTGAGGGGTAAAATGTGTTAGAGCTCCCTACAGTTCACATCTGTGAGGGGTAAAATGTGTTAGAGCGCCCCTACAGTTCACATCTGTGAGGGGTAAAATGTGTTAGAGCCCCTACAGTTCACATCTGTGAGGGGTAAAATGTGTTAGAGCTCCCTACAGTTCACATCTGTGAGGGGTAAAATGTGTTAGAGCCCCTACAGTTCACATCTGTGAGGGGTACAATGTGTTAGAGCCCCTACAGTTCACATCTGTGAGGGGTAAAATGAGTTAGAGCCCCTACAGTTCACATCTGTGAGGGGTATAATGTGTTAGAGCTCCCTACAGTTCACATCTGTGAGGGGTAAAATGTGTTAGAGCCCCCTACAGTTCACATCTGTGAGGGGTAAAATGTGTTAGAGCCTCTACAGTTCACATCTGTGAGGGGTAAAATGTGTTGAGCGCCCCTACAGTTCACATCTGTGAGGGGTAAAATGTGTTGGAGCCTCCTACAGTTCACATCTGTGAGCGGTAAAATGTGTTGAGCGCCCCTACAGTTCACATCTGTGAGGGGTAAAATGTGTTGGAGCCCCCTACAGTTCACATCTGTGAGGGGTAAAATGTGTTAGAGCGCCCCTACAGTTCACATCTGTGAGGGGTAAAATGTGTTAGAGCCCCCTACAGTTCACATCTGTGAGGGGTAAAATGTGTTGGAGCGCCCCTACAGTTCACATCTGTGAGGGGTAAAATGTGTTGGGCGCCCCTACAGTTCACATCTGTGAGGGGTAAAATGTGTTAGAGCCCCCTACAGTTCACATCTGTGAGGGGTAAAATGTGTTGAGCGCCCCTACAGTTCACATCTGTGAGGGGTAAAATGTGTTGGAGCGCCCCTACAGTTCACATCTGTGAGGGGTAAAATGTGTTGGAGCGCCCCTACAGTTCACATCTGTGAGGGGTAAAATGTGTTAGAGCCCCCTACAGTTCACATCTGTGAGGGGTAAAATGTGTTAGAGCCCCTACAGTTCACATCTGTGAGGGGTAAAATGTGTTAGAGCCCCTACAGTTCACATCTGTGAGGGGTAAAATGTGTTGGAGCTCCCTACAGTTCACATCTGTGAGGGGTATAATGTGTTAGAGCCCCCTACAGTTCACACATGTGAGGGGTATAATGTGTTAGAGCCCCTACAGTTCACATCTGTGAGGGGTAAAATGTGTTAGAGCCCTCACAGTTCACATCTGTGAGGGGTAAAATGTGTTAGAGCCTCCTACAGTTCACATCTGTGAGGGGTAAAATGTGTTAGAGCGCTCCCTACAGTTCACATCTGTGAGGGGTAAAATGTGTTGGAGCTCCCTACAGTTCACATCTGTGAGGGGTAAAATGTGTTGAGCGCCCCTACAGTTCACATCTGTGAGGGGTAAAATGTGTTAGAGCCCCCTACAGTTCACATCTGTGAGGGGTAAAATGTGTTAGAGCTCCCTACAGTTCACATCTGTGAGGGGTAAAATGTGTTAGAGCTCCCCTACAGTTCACATCTGTGAGGGGTAAAATGTGTTGGAGCGCCCCTACAGTTCACATCTGTGAGGGGTATAATGTGTTAGAGCCCTCTACAGTTCCACACATGTGAGGGGTATAATGTGTTAGAGCCCTCTACAGTTCACATCTGTGAGGGGTAAAATGTGTTAGAGCTCCCCTACAGTTCACATCAGTGAGGGGTATAATGTGTTAGAGCGCCCCCTACAGTTCACATCTGTGAGGGGTAAAATGTGTTAGAGCGCCCCCTACAGTTCACATCTGTGTATTGTGATGGAAGGTGATAGAGGAAGAATAACTTTTCTAGTACTTCCTGCCATCTAATGGAATAAAATGAGACTATTTGGAGGGACACAGTTGAACAGAACCAGAATTACGTTCTTACATTCAAACACTAACATTTTGCTTTTTAGTTAAAAAAATTATAACATCCCAAAATGTCCCTAAAGAAGGTTTTGTCAGATTTAGCTCACTTCTGGAGACAAATGTGTCCCTAAACTTGAGCTCAGTACTTACCTGTGTGCTGTGTCTGCTCAGGTGAGAGTGTGGAGGAAAATTCCAGTGTTGTGGTGAAGCTTCTGATTCGTCGACCGGAGTGTTTTGGCCCGCCCTGCGAGGGAGGGGGAAAGGGCTGCTGGTGGCCATGAAGGAAGCTATTAAGATCTCAGAGAACCCATCGCTGGATCTGCCCAGTACAGGCCCGGGTCACGCTTCAGACGCGTAAGACACACACACATATGCACACACACACACACAAACACACGCACTCCCACATGCACAAGTGCACACACAGACATACACACATACACACACACACATGCGTCCACACGCACGCACGCACGCACGCACGCACACATAAACACACACACCCACATGCACACACACATGCACACACGCACATACACATGCATACTGCGCATGCACGCACACACATACACACACATGCATGCACACACACACACACACACACACACACACAAATACACACAAACACGAATACACACAAACACGAATACATACACACACACACAAAAAGCAATCAAATCGGACTGCCTCTAATGAGGTCATATTGGAGACTTTTGTTGTTTTTGTATAAAGCTAATTATAACAAAATATATGCCCTTTAAGCTCAGTAATAAAATAAAATAAATTAAAAGTCGAAATATTTATAATTAATAATGAATTAACTGCAGTCTTGACCAGCACACAACAGGTGTCGCTTTGAAAGATTATAAGCTCTACTATCCTGTGCATGTGACATTATGACCAAAACTGAACAAGTGCTTTGAAATTTACAGATAAATCAGAAGTGTTACTTTTTGATCATTAAAAATAAATAAATAAAATTGCGCGGTACATATTATAGCAATCTGTAAAATATCAAGCTGATCAAATAGTCATGTGTCATATGTTGTTGGAAAGCTCTTAAAGAGTAAAATACAACCAGACTATTTGTTTTACTCACAGACAATAATGTAGTGAGTAATAGTTAAATATATGTCTTTGATAATTATGTTGGTGTTGCTTATATGCAGCGTTTTCGCTTATAACTTCACAACATATAAACAGAACATATAATATGACATATGATTATTTAGAGTCTGTGATTATCTTTCAATCGAGTCCACACACAAGATAATCAGATGTATAGATCATTAGATAATCCACATGAAGCACAATGTTACATATGACCACCAGGAGATGGCGCCAAATACACGACACAGACTCA
>NC_068291.1:44996014-44998514 GCF_025860055.1 Xyrauchen texanus | reverse complement strand
TATATATATTTGTTAATATATATGCTCCAAATAATGGAGCAGAGAGAACTAGGTTTTTTAATAAAGTACATGATGTTTTAAGGCAATTTGATAAGAATGCTTTTTTAATTTTAGGTGGTGACTGGAATTGTACCCTAGATTTTACTTTAGATAGAAATGGAGAGGAACCCTGCCCTCCCTCAGTGAAGTTTTTAAGTAATATTATTAGAGATTATGATTTATTTGATGTATGGAGAGAACAGCATCCAAAAACAAGACAATACACCTGGGTTAAGGCGTCTAATGAACATATTAGTTCAGCTAGGTTAGATAGGTTTTATATTAGTAGAAACAAAAATAATAGAGTTTTAAAATCAATTATTTCTCCAAATGGTTTTTCAGATCATCATTTGTGTTTATTTGAAATAAGTTTTAAAAAATCACAACGCTCTAGTTTTTATTGGCATTTTAATGTTAAATTATTGCATGATGTAGTTTTTTGTGAAAAGTTTGTTTTATTGTGGCATGAATGGAGAGAACAGAAAGGTGAATATGATGATCTTGTACAATGGTGGGAGGTGGGGAAAACACAAATAAGAATGTTCTGTCAAAATTTTACTGCTCACAATAATAGTTTGTTTAAAAAACTATTAGAGAACTTGAAAGAGACATTGAACAACTTGAAATAAGTGTAAGTAACAATAATTTAACAAATGTGGTAATGTTAAAAGAAAAAAAAGAATGCTCTAGGTTCTCTTCTACATGAACATGCAAAAGGAGCTTTAATCAGAGCTCGTTTTTCCTCGTTGCAGGACATGGACGCTCCTAGTTCTTTCTTTTTTAATCTAGAAAGAAAAGAATCCGAGAGAAAACAGATGCTACATCTGAAACGAACTGATGGAACTTTGACGTCTGATCCAAAAGAGATGCTGGACAATTGCAATGAACTTCTATAACGAACTGTTTGGAGCGCAAGAGTGTGATGGCTCTAGTATGAATTTTTTACTTAGGATTTGCCTAAATTGAGTGCTGAAAAGCAAAAGAAACTGGACTCCGAAATAAAAATACAAGAATTGTCAGAAGCAGTTCAACAACTTTCTGTTGGTCAAGCCCCTGGCATTGATGGACTCCCTGCAGAATTTTATAAACATTTTTGGGACTTATTCAAAGAAGACATGTTAGAGGTTTTTAAAGTTTCTTTTGAAAAAAAGGAATTGCCAACAAGTTGTAGAAGAGCTGTATTGTCGGTTACTGCCCAAGAAGGGTGACCTTGGTCTTTTAAAAACTGGAGACCAGTTGCTTTACTATGCACAGACTATAAGATTCTTGCTAAGTGTTTTTCAAACAGACTAAAGCAATACCTTGGGTATGTGGTACATAAAAGCCAGACCTACTGTGTTCCCAACAGAACCATTATGGACAATCTTTTTTATTAAGAGATGTAATTAATTTAGCTTGTATGGACAATCAAGATTTGGGTGTACTTTCTATTGATCAGGAAAAGGCTTTTGATAGAGTTGACCACTTTTATTTGTTCAGCACTCTTAAAGCTTTTGGAATTGGGAAAAAATTCATATCAGGGATAAAACTTTTTATATGCTGGGGCATCAGCCATGTTAAAAGGTAGGAGGTGGGCTTAGTCGGCCAGTTTTAATACATAGAGGCATTAGACAAGGTTGTCCTTTATCAGGGCAACTATACTCTCTGGCAATTGAACCCTTACTTTGTCAATTAAGGAAGAAATTGCAAGGTTTTTTAGTTAAAGGGTGTGAAAACAGGCCTGTTAATGTATCTGTATATGCTGATGATATAACTGTTTTTATAAAAAATGATAATGATGTAAGAGTGTTAAAAGAAAGTTTAAAAATCTATGAAAATGCCTCATCTGCAAAAGTCAACTGGGAAAAAAGTGAAGGATTTATTATAGGGAACTGGCAAGAGAGAAATCTCCCTGTACTTCCAGGTGGAGTTAAATGGGGTAGTGAAGGGTTAAAAATACTTGGTGTCTATTTAGGAAAGGAGGGATATCAGGAAAAGAACTGGGAGGGTATGGTGGAAAAGGTGTGTGCTAAGTTGTCTAGATGGAATTGGGTGCTACCCCAGCTATCATATAGGGGTAGAGTTTTGGTTGGCAATAATCTAGTTGCTTCCATGCTCTGGCATAAAATGACTGTGCTTAATCCACCAGAGGATGTTGTTCACAAGATACAAAAGAGACTGATTGATTTTTTTTGGTCTGGATGTCACTGGACAAAGGCGGGTGTGCTTTTTCTGCCCATTCATGAAGGTGGGCACGGATTAATAGATGTACAAAGCCGACTCATGACCTTCAGACTTCAAGCTGCACAGAGACTGCTATATTCTAGAGGATCAAATTGGATTGATACTGCCTGCGCTTTGCTACAAAAAGTGGACATTTTTAAATATGACATGCAGTTGTTTTTAATAAGGCTGACAGACCTGGATTTGAGTGGCACTTCGCCTTTTTATCAGTCAGTTTTAAAAGCATGGAGATCCATTT
>NC_068291.1:44986014-44991014 GCF_025860055.1 Xyrauchen texanus | reverse complement strand
ACCAAGAAGATCTTCTGGGGCATCTTTGATTCGCTCTCTCAGAAGGTGAAGATGCCAGCTTGTGTTGGTCCAGTGGAGCATGTGATGAGTGCATGTTAGATGACTCTTCATTTGAACGATCTTATTGATTCGTCAGTCCCAAGATTGATGTTTAATTTGATATGCAACCCTCTACAATGTGAGGAAATCTCCTGTATGTGCCACCACATGTCACACTATAGGACTAAAATGTCTGTGATTGGCCACAGGCTGGTAAATGTTCGATTTCACCCAATCATGATTGAGTTGTGTAGAGGTGAAGAAGTGGGTCGGAAATGTGGACTTTTATTTTGAAAACAAGGCAGGATTTGATTGTGTAGCTGAGCATTATGCGGTCGGTAATGCTTTTTTGTGTTTTTTGGCCAATGTCTTCATTTACGCACTTGTTCGAGACTTCGACGGCATCAAGCATACGATGACTTCAGATGAGAGTAAAATGCTGTCGCTAGCATCCGAGGCGGAGACTCTCTGCGCGAGAGTAATTGTGTCATCGCCGTAAGAACAGTCTTAGGTAATGATTAGTGCTGTCAGTTGATTACATTTTTTAATCACGATCAATCGCATATTTTTTTAGTTAATCGCACTTAATAGTGTATAATCTTTTGTTAATTGCTATTAATCGCATATTTTTTTGTAGTTAATCATGATTAACCGTATATTTTTTCATAGTTAATTGTGATTAATCGCTTATTTGTTGTAGTTAATCGCAACTGAATATATTATTTTGTTAATTGCTATTAATCGTATAATTTTTTGCAGGCAATCATGATTAATCGTACATTTTTGCATAGGTAATTGTGATTAATCGCTTATTTGTTGTATTTAATCGCAATTGAATATATTCTTTTTAATTGCAACTAAGTGCATAATTGTTTGTAGTTAATGACGCATTAATCGTATAATTTTACAGGTAATTGTGATTAATCGTTTATTTTTTGTAGTTCATCTAAATTAAGTGTATTCTTAGTCAATTGCTATTAATCGTATAATTTCACAGGCAATTGTGATTAATCGTTAATTTTTTTGTTAATCGCAATTAATTGTATTTTTAGTCAATTGCTATTAATCGTATAATTTTACAGGTAATTGTGATTAATTGTCTATTTTTTGTCAATCACAATTAATTGTCTTTTTAGTCAATTGCTATTAATCACATAATTTTTTGTAGGTAGTCATGATTAATCGTATAATTTTTCATAGTTAATTGTGATTAATTGCTTATTTGTTGTAGTTAATCCCAATTGAATATATAATTTTGTTAATTGCTATTAATCGCATAATGTTTTTGTAGTTAATCACGATTAAGCGCATAATTTTACAGGCAATTGTGATTAATCGTTAATTTTTTTGTTAATCGCAATTAATTGTATTTTTTTGTCAATTGCTATTAATCGTATAGTTGTTTGTAGTTAATCATGATTAATTGTATAATTTTTCATAGTTGTGATTAATCACTTATTTGTTGTTGTTAATCGCAATTGAATATATTATTTTGTTAATTGCAACTAAGTGCATAATTGTTTGTAGTTTATCACGATTAACCAAATAATTTTACAGGTAATTGTGATTAATCATTTATTTTTTGTAGTTCATCTAAATTAAGTGTTTTTTTTGTTAATTGCTAATAATCGCATATTTTTTGTAGTTAATCATGATTAATTGTACGATTCTATAGGCAATTCTGATTAATCGCTTATTTTTTGTAGTTAATCGCAACTAATTGTATATATATTTTTAATAGCTAATAATCACATCATTTTTGTAGGTAATCACAATTAATAAATACAGGTGAAACTCGAAAAATTAGAATATTGTGCAAAAGTTCATTAATTTCAGTAATTCAACTTAAAAGGTGAAACTAATATATTATATAGACTCATTACAAGCAAAGTAAGATATTTCAAGCCTTTATTTGATATAATTTTGATGATTATGGCTTACAGCTTATGAAAACCCCAAATTCAGAATCTCAGAAAATTAGAATATTGTGCAAAGGTTCAGTATTGTAGGCTCAAAGTGTCACACACTAATCAGCTAAACACCTGCAAAGGGTTCCTGAGCCTTTAAATGGTCTCTCAGTCTGGTTCAGTTGAATTCACAATCATGGGGAAGACTGCTGACCTGACAGTTGTGCCGAAAACCATCATTGACACCCTCCACAAGGAGGGAAAGCCTCAAAAGGTAATTGCAAAAGAAGTTGGATGTTCTCAAAGTGCTGTATCAAAGCAGGGCCGGCCCAAGCCTTTATGGGGCCCTAAGCAGAATTTGATTTGGGGGCCCTTCGGTGCCGCCAAAATGATTGAATATTGTCAATGCTTGATTATTCGCACACTATAAATCTAACACACCCCTTATCAATTTTATTAGTTGTAGCTGTGTTGCTTACAACATTCCAAAGTCTGCCTGGCATGATTTTACCCTTCTACAGTTTTAAATGTAACAGTAGCACACCTATATTTACCCAATCCTGTTGATCCTCTGTTACCAGTTTTGTGTACTTCATAGAGAACAATTTGCAGCAGAAGCTGTAGACAGTATCATTTCTCTTTGTGAGCAGCTCCACTTACATTTTTTCCCCATTAATTAACTTTCTGTAGGTGTAGTGGAAGCTTCGGCCATCAGGTTTTTCAGGGAATGTGAAGTTTTCCTTTATAGGCAGTGCCCTCTGCTTACCAGATCAGTCCTTTCTGAGTCAGACAGGATAGATGACAACATCAGTGGATACACGTGCTGGGAAGTGCTCCTCGCATGCAGAGGATGGACCTGATGAAAATAATAATAATAAAAGCTAGCCATGTTAGATGTCAAATTAAACTGTCTGTCAAAAACAAAGGCATGGTTTATTCACCATCTCGAGGAAATCACGGACGTGGTCCTCCACAGGGCGGTCCTCTTGTTTGAGGCAGAGGGAGTTAAGTAAGTTACATGCCGTTGCACCGCTAGATCCATTTTAGATTCGGTGTTCTGTATTCTGAATGTGGGAGGAGGCAGGCGGGGTGAGGATCTACTTGCGGGCTTTATTAAACAAGAATGAAAACACGACAAACAGGAACAAATGAAACATCCACAGTGGGAAAAACTGAAAAAAGGGGGGTTGGCAGTTGGAGGATTCCTGGGAAACAAACAGGTCTACCTGCACTTCGCGAGTCGACTCCAAATCGGGCACCCGGCCGAGACTGAATCGCATAGCCGAGCCGGATAGTCCTGAGCCAGCACAACAGGTTGGAGAGGGCTAGCCACGTCTCAGACTCCGTGCAAAGGGAACCAAGGGGAAAAACACCTGACATACCTGCAGATGGGGCCTCTCGGCAGGGGTGGAGCCGCGAGCTGCCATATCAAGAGGCCTGAGTGTCCCCAAACTACGTGGCTGTGCTGAGAGAAATGTTAGAGCACTTACCTACGCTCCATTTACCCACCATATAATTGGATTGTGACAAGACTGAGCCCATCTCAGGGATGATTCAGAAGCCCTCCTAGGTTTCTTGGTGCCAGACCCGAGGGGCCGGAGGCATCAGGTTCCTAGTGGGAGGCTCTAGCTTAGGAAGAGCCATCGGGTGTTGCTGCATGGGTGGATGTGATACTGGATCTTGGCTGCCTGTAGGCGGTGGAGGAATCATGCCAGGGCAGGATGGTGGATCGCCTCCATCTGCTTCTTGACTGAAGAGAAATGTTGGGCCAATTCCCTCAGCAGTGTTGCCAAACAGGTCACCTTGAAAGATGGGACCTTGTCGGCATAAGCCCATCTCTGCAATGTTGAGCCACCGGTGGCGGCTCCTGGACGCCATAGTTGACATCGCCTGCTCAGAAACTTTCACCTACTGGGTAAAGCCGGGTCATCGAGTGCAGCTTCTGCATCAATTCCAAGTCAGGACTACCCACATGCAGCTCTTTCAGGGGCCTTGGCCTGGTGGGCCTGCAGGATGGCCCACGGCATGCAAGGTGGAGGCGTTTATAGCACTGTACACCTTGGCCGTCAAGAGCCGAAACTGGCAGGTGACAGCGTTTTGCAGGCACAGGTGCACCGCAATCACCTGCTCCTCCGAGAAACCTCCGTGTACCCCTGGCTGCCCGCCATCGAGGGGTAGTGAGGCGGAAGAACCCAAAAAACAGGACTGGGAGTAAAGGTTGAAAGAATACAGGGATCTGTGTTGTCAAATGGAGGAATGGCTCTCAAGTTAAGTCTCAAAGCCAGTGTCTGTGACTTATTGGAAATCAACAAAATGAATGTGGTGATCACAGTAAACATCACAGGCTACCAATAGATCTCTGCAGATTGATGAGCTGTTTGACATAACAAAGCTTTGGTGTCCACCACATTTGATTCATATGTTAAAGCTGAATGTGTTATATTGAAGTGACCATGCTAATAGAACTCCTATCCCAGCTTAATATGAAGAAGGAACTATATGTAATCTATTGGCGGGTTATAATGTGGTGTCTGACATGGGAACGTTGACTAGATCAATGTTTTGGGGCAGGGCTTTCTGTTTTTCCTGACCCGGTTTAAATTCAATCATAATTTGTACTGTTCCATTTGGTGGCGCTAGTGGCATGGAGATTGAATACTTCAGCTTTAAAGGTGTGCGCTTATTTTATCCATAATTTACTTGTTATGTACATGTTTTCTTTTTTGTTGTTATAAATTATTGATGAGCTGCAGTCTCTGGTTTGGCATTTTGATGGCTTGTAAGCCTCGTAGAGGAGGACCTGACCTTTCACAGGATCATGCATGTGTCACCTGGAGCACTGCACCTGAATGCCTGAGCCTCCACTTCTATCTTTAGTCTCCTGATGACCAGCCTGTAGCTAAATGTGTCCTTTTCTATCAAGTTTGATTGTTAGTTAAGTCATAAAAGGATTTGTCACACTTGAAGATGAGGGGATGTTTTGATCCTTTTATGTGTCTTTGGGATAGTGCACAGTATTTTCAGATAAAAAATTGTAAGCAATACGTAACTAAC
>NC_068291.1:44978011-44985514 GCF_025860055.1 Xyrauchen texanus | reverse complement strand
GAGACATTATGAATGCATTATACTCTAAATTATAACTATGAATAGGGAAGACTTATAATGTGTTATAACTGTAGTTATAATTATATATGAGAGGTTATAAAATATTATAAGGTGTATTATGAGACATTATGAATGCATTATACTCTAAACTATAACTATGAATAAGAGAAGACTTATAATGTATTATAACTATAGTTATAATTATATATGAGATGTTATAACATATTATAAGGTGTATTATAACTGTAGTTATAATTATATATGAGATGTTATAACATATTATAAGGTGTATTATGAGACATTATGAATGTATTATACTCTAAATTATAACTATGAATAAGGGAAGACTTATAATATATTATAACTGTAGTTATAATTATATATGAGATGTTATAACATATTATAAGGTGTATTATGAGACATTATGAATGCATTATACTCTGAATTATAACTATGAATAAGGGAAGACTTATAATGTATTATAACTGTAGTTATAATTATATATGAGATGTTATAACATATTATAAGGTGTATTATGAGACATTATGAATGCATTATACTCTGAATTATAACTATGAATAAGGGAAGACTTATAATGTATTATAACTGTAGTTATAATTATATATGAGATGTTATAACATATTATAAGGTGTATTATAAGACATTATGAATGCATTATACTCTAAATTATAACTATGAATAGGAGAAGTCTTATAATGTATTATAACTGTAGTTATAATTATATATGAGATGTTATAACATATTATAAGGTGTATTATGAGACATTATGAATGCATTATACTCTAAATTATAACTATGAATAAGAGAAGACTTATAATGTATTATAACTGTAGTTACAATTATATATGAGATGTTATAACATATTATAAGGTGTATTATGAGACATTATGAATGCATTATACTCTAAATTATAACTATGAATAGGGGAAGACTTATAATGTATTATAACTGTAGTTACAATTATATATGAGATGTTATAACATATTATAAGGTGTATTATGAGACATTATGAATGCATTATACTCTAAACTATAACTATGAATAGGAGAAGTCTTATAATGTATTATAACTGTAGTTATAATTATATATGAGATGTTATAACATATTATAAGGTGTATTATGAGACATTATGAATGCATTATACTCTAAATTATAACTATGAATAGGAGAAGTCTTATAATGTATTATAACTGTAGTTATAATTATATATGAGATGTTATAACATATTATAAGGTGTATTATGAGACATTATGAATGCATTATACTCTAAATTATAACTACTGAATAAGAGAAGACTTATAATGTATTATAACTGTAGTTACAATTATATATGAGATGTTATAACATATTATAAGGTGTATTATGAGACATTATGAATGCATTATACTCTAAATTATAACTATGAATAGGGAAGACTTATAATGTATTATAACTGTAGTTACAATTATATATGAGATGTTATAACATATTATAAGGTGTATTATGAGACATTATGAATGCATTATACTCTAAATTATAACTATGAATAGAGGAAGACTTATAATGTATTATAACTGTAGTTATAATTATATATGAGATGTTATAACATATTATAAGGTGTATTATAAGACATTATGAATGCATTATACTCTAAATTATAACTATGAATAGGAGAAGACTTATAATGTATTATAACTGTAGTTATAATTATATATGAGATGTTATAACATATTATAAGGTGTATTATGAGACATTATGAATGCATTATACTCTAAATTATAACTATGAATAGGGAAGACTTATAATGTATTATAACTGTAGTTATAATTATATATGAGATGTTATAACATATTATAAGGTGTATTATGAGACATTATGAATGTATTATACTCTAAATTATAACTATGAATAGAGGAAGACTTATAATGTATTATAACTGTAGTTATAATTATGTATGAGGTGTTATAACTATTATAAGGTGTATTATGAGACATTATGAATGCATTATACTCTAAATTATAACTATGAATAGGAGAAGTCTTATAATGTATTATAAATGTAGTTATAATTATATATGAGATGTTATAACATATTATAAGGTGTATTATGAGACATTATGAATGCATTATACTCTAAACTATAACTATGAATAGAGGAAGACTTATAATGTATTATAACTGTAGTTATAATTATGTATGAGGTGTTATAACTATTATAAGGTGTATTATGAGACATTATGAATGCATTATACTCTAAACTATAACTATGAATAGGAGAAGTCTTATAATGTATTATAACTGTAGTTATAATTATATATGAGATGTTATAACATATTATAAGGTGTATTATGAGACATTATGAATGCATTATACTCTAAATTATAACTATGAATAGAAGTCTTATAATGTATTTTAACTGTAGTTATAATTATATATGAGATGTTATAACATATTATAAGGTGTATTATGAGACATTATGAATGCATTATACTCTAAATTATAACTATGAATAAGAGAAGACTTATAATGTATTATAACTGTAGTTACAATTATATATGAGATGTTATAACATATTATAAGGTGTATTATGAGACATTATGAATGCATTATACTCTAAATTATAACTATGAATAGGGAAGACTTATAATGTATTATAACTGTAGTTACAATTATATATGAGATGTTATAACATATTATAAGGTGTATTATGAGACATTATGAATGCATTATACTCTAAATTATAACTATGAATAAGAGAAGACTTATAATGTATTATAACTGTAGTTATAATTATATATGAGATGTTATAACATATTATAAGGTGTATTATAAGACATTATGAATGCATTATACTCTAAATTATAACTATGAATAGGAGAAGACTTATAATGTATTATAACTGTAGTTATAATTATATATGAGATGTTATAACATATTATAAGGTGTATTATAAGACATTATGAATGCATTATACTCTAAATTATAACTATGAATAGGGGAAGACTTATAATGTATTATAACTGTAGTTACAATTATATATGAGATGTTATAACATATTATAAGGTGTATTATGAGACATTATGAATGCATTATACTCTAAATTATAACTATGAATAGGGGAAGACTTATAATGTATTATAACTGCAGTTACAATTATATATGAGATGTTATAACATATTATAAGGTGTATTATGAGACATTATGAATGCATTATACTCTAAATTATAACTATGAATAAGAGAAGACTTATAATGTATTATAACTGTAGTTATAATTATATATGAGATGTTATAACATATTATAAGGTGTATTATAAGACATTATGAATGCATTATACTCTAAATTATAACTATGAATAGGAGAAGACTTATAATGTATTATAACTGTAGTTATAATTATATATGAGATGTTATAACATATTATAAGGTGTATTATAAGACATTATGAATGCATTATACTCTAAATTATAACTATGAATAGGGAAGACTTATAATGTATTATAACTGTAGTTACAATTATATATGAGATGTTATAACATATTATAAGGTGTATTATGAGACATTATGAATGCATTATACTCTAAATTATAACTATGAATAGGGGAAGACTTATAATGTATTATAACTGTAGTTACAATTATATATGAGATGTTATAACATATTATAAGGTGTATTATGAGACATTATGAATGCATTATACTCTAAATTATAACTATGGATAGGGGAAGACTTATAATGTATTATAACTGTAGTTATAATTATATATGAGATGTTATAACATATTATAAGGTGTATTATGAGACATTATGAATGCATTATACATATGGGCTTCAGAGAAGGTGTTACCAGGAAGTCAAACATGTTTTAGACAGCATAAGAGTGAGTTTAATGATGAGAGAATGATCATTTTTAAGGAGTAATACAGTAGTTTCACGCTTAAGGCAGAATTCAGAAGCACATTTTATGTCAGTGTAGAGACAGTAAGACGTTTCCTTCTGAGCAATGAGATCAATAGTTGTGATTTCACATGTTTAAACTGTTTGAATCTGGTGTGTTGTGTTTGTTACCCAGCAGCTCGTAGAGCAGGTTGAGAATGTCTTTCCACGCCGCACTGGCCTCTTCACCTGCACACTCGCTGAAATGAGCCGCACTGTTATAAACACTCAATCGATCGATGCAGTAAGACACCAGAGACAGCATCCCCTGACACACACACACACACACACACACACACACACACACACAGAGAGAACCTTTATTATCACAATGACAGTATAAAACAGTGTTACTAACTAGCAGGACGATTAGAATGCAACGTTCAGAAACTGTCCACAACGCTTCATTTATCTTCCAAATATCCATTAACCCTATAGTATGCATACGCCATTCAACGAGAAACCACTAGACCAAAGAACATAAACACTGTGTTCACTGCATCCGGCTCTGATATTGATAGATGCATTTCAGAGCCGACTGTGAAACGACGAAGCTCTGATGACAAGCCAAAGTGCTGACAGATGAACTGCAATCCTCTAAAACTAAATCCATTGATTGCCTCTTTAAAACACAGGCCTAACCACCACCAGCAGTCCTCTGCTTCTCCTGACAACAGCACGCACTTAAATGACATTAAAGCAGAACAGAAAACTCTGATTCGACTTCTCGAACGCCCCTCATCGGCTCACCTCCTGTTTGAAGAGATTCTGACGGTTCATTAGTGAACGCAGTTTGATCTGTTTCTTCTCGTGTTCCAGCTCGGCTTCGGGCAGTCTGAAGTACGTGATGAGGTCATTGAGCGTCTGCAGAACCTCCTCGATGGGCAGGAGCACGCACACACGGTTCGTCCCACTCAAACGGTCCAGTTCTCTGACAAAACAACAGAGAATCTTTACGCTCCTGTGGTATTGAAAAAGGGACCTCCCGTTTGGTATTTGAGGTCATTTTTGACCGGAAGGGTCAGATGTGTGACCCTTTTCTTTTCTGATGATCATTTATCACAAGATCTGCATTTATTTATATTTATATTTACACATGATCAAACTATTATTTGTCAAGGTTTAGATTCTGTATTTGAGATGTTAATGTCATTATGCTGCGATCAGACCTGACCATGATGTTACAAACACACTGAATAAACATTTACCTGTCATTTATCTCATATATAAACATGTAATAACACAAATGCACAATAATGTCAACATCACAAACATCAACAAACAGAAATGAACTGAAAAATTTAATTAAATCAAAATAAGTAAACATATAGCAATTTCAAACTTTCTAAAGTAAAAATGTATTTTGCAAGTGTGTGTGTGTGTGTCTGCATGTGTGTGTGTGTGTGCGTGTGTGTATCTGCATGTGTGTGTGTGTGTGTGTGTATACTGTGTGTGTGTATGTATGTGTGTCAGTGAGTGTCTGCATGTGTGAGTGTGTGTGTGTGTCTGCATGTGTGAGTGTGTGTGCGTGTGTGTATCTGCATGTGTGTGTGTGTGTGTGTGTCTGCATGTGTGTGTCTGCATGTGTGTGTGTGTGTGCGTGTGTGTATCTGCATGTGTGTGTGTGTGTGTGTGTATACTGTGTGTGTGTGTATGTATGTGTGTCAGTGAGTGTCTGCATGTGTGAGTGTGTGTGTGTGTCTGCATGTGTGTGTCTGCATGTGTGTGTGTGTGTGTGTGTGTGCGTGTGTGTATCTGCATGTGTGTGCGTCTGCATGTGTGTGTGTGTATCTGCATGTGTGTGTGTGTGTGTATACTGTGTGTGTGTGTGTGTGTGTGTATGTGTGTGAGTGTGTGTCTGCATGTGTGAGTGTGTGTGTGTGTGTTGTAGACCAATTTACAGCACCATCTGGCAGGAAAAATTGGTGAAAATGATGAGACACATTGAACACTTCCACAGATGATTGAAATGAACATGAGATTTAACTGTGTAACGGAGGAACATTGAAGTGATGTTAATTCACCCCATCACACTGTTCCAGCTGTGGTCAGACAGACACGTGATACCTGATGAAGCAGCTGAAGAGTCGTGTGGTGTTGCGGATGATTCGAGCAGCTCGTGACTCTTCATGTTGACAACGTTGTAACGTCAAACCGTCATCCATGTGTCCCTCTGAATGCAGACACGCCTGCTCGAGAGAGAACGGTAACAGAAGTCGCAAGTGTACGTCTTGGTTCTCACACAAATACAATTTGGGGGGGTTTCCCGAACATATTCATGCAGCTTACTGAGATGCAACATACATGGATATGCAAACCTATGTTTATTTCCATATCTCGGCTAGCATTGTACAAAATGATGTCATAACATTAATGGAGTCTGAAAATGAATGTGGAGTGACTCACTCGTCGTTTGAGAGGTCCCAGTCGAGCTGATTTGACATCTGGCGCTTGATAAGACAGCCACAGTCCCGTTGCCACATGCATCACGAAACACTGAGAGTCTCCATATTTGATTTCTGCTACACCCATCCCCTCCACATCACGCTTCACACTGCACTCCAACTTTTCCTGAAAAACACAAAGCGTGTTGATGCCCCATATGAGAAATACTAAAGCATCATTCTGTATCAACTCTATTTTACTGGTGAACAATAAACATAAATGATGATGAACACCAGAATATTAAATGCAACTAGATAGGTACATTTCCTGAAGAAAATGTGAGTGGTGCTTGCCGTGGCAAAACTCGTCAAATAGCATTTTATAACTTGTTCATAAGCAGTAAAATAATGGTCATAGAATGTTGCTGGCATGTGTTTTTCATGATGGTAGCATGTAGTGTTATGTTTGTGTTACCATGATCTTAGCACGTTTTTAGAATGTTTTAGCACTTCGCTAGGCGATGTTAGCATGTGTTAGCATGATTTAGTACTTCGCTAGGCAATCCTAGCATGTGTTAGCATAATGCTAGCATGTTTTTAGAATGTTTTAACGCTTCGCTAGGCGATGCTAACATGTATTAGCATGACATTAGCACGTTTTCAGCATGTTTTAACACTTCGCTAGGCGATGCTAGCATGTGTTAGCATGACGCTAGCACGTTTTCAGCATGTTTTAACACTTCACAAGGCGATGCTAGCATGTGTTAGCATGACGCTATCACGTTTTTAACATGTTTTAACACTTCGCTAGGCTATGCTAGCATGTGTTAGCATGACGCTAGCACGTTTTCAGCATGTTTTAGCACTTCACTAGGCGATGCTAGCATGTGTTAGCATGACGCTAGCACGTTTTTAACATGTTTTAACACTTCGCTAGGATATGTTAGCATGTGTTAGCATGATGTTAGCACGTTTTTAGCATGTTTTAGGGTGTGGCTATGAAGATTTTAGGTCATTACTTATTGTCTGCTTGATAATATAAATCCTCTGAGAGAGGGAGAGACGCAGGGCTGACAGGCCCTTTGGAGTCTGTGTGTGAGAAAACGTCGGTTGGGATTTAAATTTCTGAACATTACGCAATGTTAAGTCAATGGGACTTTTTTGTCCACTTTTTCGTCCACTGTGC
>NC_068291.1:44970511-44973011 GCF_025860055.1 Xyrauchen texanus | reverse complement strand
TACTTGCACCCCATTACAATGCTTTTTACTTGAACTGAGAATATGAAGAATGTTTGCTGTCCGAGTTTACTTTAAATCAATCATGTGATTATGTGAAGTATCTGCTGTTGAGTGTGATTTGATCTTGCAGGGAAATTTGATATTACCAGTGAACCCTTTTGATGAAAAATGACTCATAATTACACGAGCAGCATTCATTAAACAAACACACAGAAACAGGTAACAATATCCAGAGGCAAATCTGGTGAATCATAATAAAAATATTTTCGTTATATTCCTGACAGAAGCTTACAGAACTCAGCTGAAGAATCAGAGAAGTACATGACAGTTAAATCTGGTGTGACTGATATGCTATTCACTGTAAATCCTGAGTTATCAGCAGCCTGTAAAGATGGTGGTGAGATGTTTGACACCTTTGAAGCTCTGAAGCAGAATGCAGTGGACGTGGTGTCGGATCTCTCTCTCTCCTGCAGGACGACTCCTCTGTCATCGGACAGCGCCAGATAGTGACCGGTGGTCAGGTGACGCAGACGGAAGGGTTGACCCCAGCGGATGTGACTGCCACACCAACTGCACACACACAACAGCATGCATGATATCATACAGTCGCACAATGAATGAGATTCTGGGTTCAACGAGTGATGTGACGCTCACCTGATCCGTAACGGTTCCAGTCTCCAGAGAGATCGAGCTTTAGTTCCAGCTTTACCCGTCTCATAGTTCACTATCCTGTAAAACAATGTTCGTAAAACAAAGTTTTCGACCGTAAACTTATTAGTGTGAATGTTGCCTAAAACGGATAGTTCCAACTCTAAAACCTGATTGGACAAGCCAAGTTTGAAGCTGTTGTGAAATAGCTGATAAACTCGTCAACTTGTTATTATTATTATTAAATGTTTTTTTCCTTTTTCCCCAATTCCCAATGCGCTCTAAGTCCTCGTGGTGGCGTAGTGACTCGCCTCAATCCGGGTGGCAGACGACGAATCTCAGTTGCCTCCGCGTCTGAAATCCACGCATCTTATCAAGTGACTTGTTGAGCGCATTACCGTGGAGACGTAGCACATGTGGAGGTTTCACGCTATTCTCCGCGGCATCCACGCACAACTCACCACACGCCCCACCGAGAGCGAGAACCACATTATAGCGACCACGAGGAGGTTACCCCATGTGACTCCACCCTCCTAGCAACCAGGCCAATTTGGTTGCTAAGGAGACCTGACTGGAGTCACTCACCACGCCTCCACCGAGGCGAGAACCACATTATAGCGACCACGGGAGGTTACCCCATGTGACGCTACCCTCCCTAGCAACCGGGCCAATTTGGTTGCTAAGGAGACCTGACTGGAGTCACTCACCACCGCCCCACCGAGAGCTGAGAACCACATTATAGCGACCACGAGGAGGTTACCCCATGTGACTCTACCTTCCCTAGCAACCGGGCCAATTTGGTTGCAAAGGGAGACCTGACTGGATTCGAATGAGCTGAACTCCAGCATCGAGTGTCTTTACCACTGAGCTACCCAGGCCCCCAAAATGCATTTTCAATACAGTAGGTTTCTCAAAACCATTACCAAACTATTATTATTAATAAATGTATTGAAAATGTGTGTCTTTTATTCCTGCTGAAAAATCCATGTTAAACTATGTGGTCTACGGTGGTTTACAGATCTTAGCTACCAAACTGGTTAGGCTGGTCTAGTGTGATGGTTTATAGTGGTTTGGGACAAGCATTCAGACCAGCTGAAGCTACTTTAACCAGCTCAAGTCCAGCACACCAGCTTAGGCTGGGTTTGTTTTCAGCATGGATCATAGTATGGATGTTGTCGCCATTTTATTAAAGCAATAAACAAAACTAGATAGGAAATGTTTGTCAAGAAAATAGTTTTGGATGGACGAAGATGGATTGGTGGATGGTCTGATGGATTGGCGGATGGTCGGATAAATGGGCGGATGGTTGGATGAATGGGCGGATGGTCGGGTAAATGGGCGGATGGTTGGATAAATGGGCGGCTGGTTGGATAAATGGGCAGATGGTCGGGTAAATGGGCGGATGGTCGGGTAAATGGGCGGATGGTCGGGTAAATGGGCGGATGGTCGGGTAAATGGGCGGATGGTTGGATGAATGGGCGGATGGTCGGGTAGTCGTTGGTTTTGTTTAGTTGGATAAATGGGCGGATGGTCGGATGGTCAGGTAGTCAGTTGGTTTTGTTTGGTCGGATGGATGGTCGGTTGGTCAGATGTACGTTAGGTCAGTCGGTTGGATGGATGGATTTGTTTAGTCGGTTGAATGGGTGGATGGTCGGATGAATGGGTGGATGGTCGGATGAATGGGTGGATGGTCGGATGAATGGGTGGATGGTCGGATGAATGGGTGGATGGTCGGATGAATGGGTGGATGGTCGGATGAATGGGTGGATGGTCGGATGAATGGGTGGATGGTCGGATGAATGGGTGGATGGTCGGATGAATGGGTGGATGGTCGGATGGTCGGGTAGTCGGT
>NC_068291.1:44955511-44960511 GCF_025860055.1 Xyrauchen texanus | reverse complement strand
CCTCAAGAGAGACACCAGACATCCTAAGAATATGAGCTGAAGCAGTTCTGTAAGGAAGAATGATCCAATATTCCTTCTGAATGTTGTGCAGGTCGAATCCGCATCTACCGGAAAGGCTTGATTGAGGTTATTGCTGCCAAAGGAGGATCGGCCAGTTATTAACTCAAAGGGTTCACTTCCTTTTTCCACAGCACTGTGAATGTTTAATGGGATGTGTTCAATAAAGACATGAAAGATTATAATTGTTTGCGTTGTTATTTTAAGCACATTGTGTTTGTTTATACTTGATGAGACCACATTTCATGACCAATTAATGTAGAAAACCAGCTAATTCCAAAGGGTTCACATACTTTTTCTTGCCACTGCATTCAGTAGTGTTCTCTTTAAAGTGTATATGAATGTAGACTGCAGTGTGAGAAATGGTGTTTTGGGAGCAGTTGGCACACACTGGTGTCTTGCTCTTCATAACTCACTCTCATAAGTCCATTTTAATAGAGATTAACTCTGCCCTCCGTTTATCACATCATCTTACCTCATAACTCTTCACTCTTTAATTACATACAGAGTGAAAATACATGATAGTGTTCATCAGTCTTGAGAGCAGACAGCAGTACGTCCACAGACTCTGATCAGATGGCAGTTCCATGGTACAGAACATGATATTCCAAGGTACTTCAAAGAATAGCATGGTATAACGATGGAACCTTCCCAAAAAAATGGCACTTTTGCTAGCGCAAAGCGACTGAAGTTCAGTTCCCACTACATAGTAGGTCCTCGTGGTGGTGCGGTTACTCACCTCAATCCGGGTTAGGATTGAGGACAAGTCTCATTGCCTCCGCTTCTAAGACCATCAATTTGTGCATTTTATCGCGTGGCTTACTGGAGCGTTACCGTGGAGACATAGGCGTGTGGAGGCTTCATGCTATTCTCCATGGCATCCACACACAACTCACCACATGCCCCACCGAGGCGAGAACCACATTATAGCGACCACGAGGAGGTTACCCCATGTGACTCTACCCTCCCTAGCAACCGGGCCAATTTGGTTGCTAAGGAGACCTGGCTGGAGTCACTCAGCACACCCTGGATTGAAACTTCATGACTCCAGGTGTGATAGTCAGCATCAATACTCGCTGAGATACCCAGACCCTCCCTAGCAACCGGGCCAATTTGGTTGCTAAGGAGACCTGGCTGGAGTCACTCAGCACGCCCTGGATTGAAACTTGCGACTCCAGGTGTGATAGTCAGCATCAATACTCGCTGAGATACCCAGACCCTCCCTAGCAACCGGGCCAATTTGGTTGCTAAGGAGACCTGGCTGGTGTCACTCAGCACGCCCTGGATTCAAACTCACGACTCCAGGTGTGATAGTCAGCATCAATACTCGCTGAGAAACCCAGACCCCTACACTCAACTATTCTAAACAAAGACATCTTATGGGACGTACAGGACCTGGGAGAAAACAGAGAGTGGTGGATGATGGAGGATAGAAGCGCATCGAGGTTTAGAACTGTTTTAAGGTCTGCAGTGTTTTTGTCTTACAGCTCAAGTCTTGAAATAGAACAATCAGATAAAGATGGAAAGATTCCAGACCGACAAAGTCACAAAACACTCACACTTTAATTACTAGCGTCTTTTCAAATCAATGACATTCTAAAGACCAAAAACAGCTCCGGAAAACCAGCTACAATCTTCTGGACAGCACACTGAATGTCATAAAGAGCTTAAAGTCAACATGACTATTTAACTCCTTAATACATTTCCCTGGTCTTGTTGTAAATGAATAAATAAAGGTACATTTCTAGTTTTAACATTATTTGTACATCAGATCTTTGTTTAGTTGGACAAGAAAAACTAGCTTCATACCATGAGAACCACATACGGTTTTGACCATTGAAAATGGGTCAGATTTGCACATGGAGCCACATTGAGAGCCCCATATCTCTGCTACTGAACCAGATAGGGCATTATAAATGGAAATACCAATAGGAAAGTTGGTTCTGAGCCAGAATCTAAAAGGATATTAAGATATCTTTAATATTTCTGGAGTTATAGACACTCAAACTTTGGAAAAACAGCACAAAAACATGTTTTTTTCCCATTTTTGGACTCACATCATTGGCGTATAATGCAGCGATAAGTGCTGAACTCAACTGATCTTAGAAATATATCTTCCAATCTCTGTGTATAAATAAAATAATGGCACTGATACCTTTATAAGGATATTTATTTGACCTGTAGTTTTGCTACAAATAGGCGGAAATTGTCACTTTGACCCCAGTCTACAAAATAATGGATTACTCAATAAATATTCATCCATGATATTTCATCCTTTGGCTTTCATCATTATTTACGTTTATCTTTCTTCAAAAAAAGTATTAACAAAATGGAAAGTTTCTGTAATTTGGTTGATTTGACTTGGATTATCTCAGAAGTATGTGTTAATTCACAAAAAGTGTTTTATGTTGACTTTAACAGTATGTCAGAATTCTCGGCTTATTCTTTGTTTCTGCATAAATAAGAACTGCAAACAGCTCTTGACAAACCCATTTCCACCTCTAGTTTTTGTACTTTGAGTAGATTACATAATCATGGCTCGTTGCTCGATGCCTCTTGTTTATTTGTATTCTAATATGATCATAGATGGTGATGATATATTCATTCCCTCGGATGCATCTCTTGTGTTTCAGGTGTAAAATCATTAACAAATGTAAGTTCCAGTAGCAGGTGTGAATCTGTTAAAGTGCTTTAAGGACTCTGGTGTTTCTCATAAGAATAGAGACCCCATAATGAAGACAGACCTGCAGCGAGAGTAAGCGACACATCACCCTGTCTCACCTAATTACATCACATCCTGCAGTCACAGCCGCTGAGACACTGTCGTCCAATGAGACATGACCAGATGAAAGCAACTAAACCGCCACAAGAGTAGGAAGACTTATTCCTAGAACACGTATTCTGTCAGATCCACAGAACTCAAGTGCACAGGTGTTATTAAAACACTTCAAGAGATTTAGCCATATTTACACAATAAACACCAGGCCGGAACAGTGTGTGTGTGTGTGTGTGTGTGTGTGTGTGTGTGTGTGTGTGTGTGTGTGTGTGTGTGTTTTATAGTTTGACTCACCTTGGCTTCTGACGTGGGCTCCAGGTAACAAAGTCTGTTCCCCAAACCCTCAGCGCTCAGACAGAATTTACGGTTCTCTTTCTGAATGCAGGCTACACACTGCAGGACCACCTCATCATCCTGACAAACACAAACATCATTTACTGATCACAAAACATACTCGCATACGCACACTGAATATTTACCATAACGACATTTTGAAGTACTGACCCGTTGGCGGGTAAAACGTTAAAGCGTTAAAGTCTCCGTATTCATAAGTCAGGCATATGAGGTATCGTTAGAAAGCTTAGAATCTGACCTTTTCAGAGATATCACCACATTTGCATTTTATGTTACTGAAAGTCATAAAATAAGGCCTGTAATCAGTCGCATTACAAATTAACGCCCCTAGAGGTAATGTGGTATAATTATATAGATGAAAATAACTTCACATAGCACCTAAATGGACAAGTTATATATCAAATGAAAGCTCTTATTCTCAGGAATGTGACTGTATAGTTTATTTTGTTAAAGAATCACATGGTGAAATATGATTTCTGTAAGTCATCAAATACAAACACCTCATTAATGCTCTGATAACTGCTGCCAAAAGCCCTAAATAGCTAAAAACATTATATCTGCTTTTACCTATATATATATATATATATACCTATATATATATATATGTAACAAGTTTCCAGTGAGGAAGGGACGGAAACAGCAACAGGGTTCAGGTAAGGTTGTTTTTAATTCTCACACACTAATTCACACACTAATATAACACAATAGCTTCTTGGCCTTCGTGTGGCGGCTCTCCCCTGGGCTCTGTTGCTGCTGCTTTTTATGCCGCTCTCCTCAAGCTACTGCAATTAGGAGACAGGTGTTAGACATAATTTAGCTCAGGTGTGAGCCCTTACCTTTTCTCTCGGACGGTGCTTGACCACGCCCGCTGCCACAATATATCTTTTATATTATGTCTGATTTCTAAGAAATGAGCCATTGTTGACTTGTTTGTGAGCTCAGCTGTGTGAATAATCCAATGTTATATCTTAGATGTCCAGAACAAAATATGCAGTCCAGAAGTAAGAGCATGCTAAACAAATCATCAGAAAAATATGTTTTAGACTATTGATGATAAAAGATTTTATATCATCACTAAGGGGAGGATCTCAGCTTTCTAATGACCCCTAGATTGAGCTTGTAGTCCACTCAGAGGCCGAGATATTCAATGAAATAATGAGGGTGTTGCTTGAACTGAACATTAGACTGAATGTCTATGGACGAGCACATCTGTGAGGGATAAAATGTGTTAGAGCTCCCCCTACAGTTCACATCTGTGAGGGGTATAATGTGTTAGAGCGCCCCCTACAGTTCACATCTGTGAGGGGTAAAATGTGTTAGAGCGCCCCCTACAGTTCACATCTGTGAGGGGTAAAATGTGTTAGAGCCCCCTACAGTTCACATCTGTGAGGGGTAAAATGTGTTAGAGCGCCCCTATAGTTCACATCTGTGAGGGGTATAATGTGTTAGAGCTCCCCTACAGTTCACATCTGTGAGGGGTAAAATGTGTTAGAGCCCCCTACAGTTCACATCTGTGAGGGGTAAAATGTGTTAGAGCCCCCTATAGTTCACATCTGTGAGGGGTATAATGTGTTAGAGCTCCCCTACAGTTCACATCTGTGAGGGGTATAATGTGTTAGAGCCCCCTACAGTTCACATCTGTGAGGGGTAAAATGTGTTAGAGCCCCCTATAGTTCACATCTGTGAGGGGTATAATGTGTTAGAGCCCCCTACAGTTCACATCTGTGAGGGGTATAATGTGTTAGAGCGCCCCTACAGTTCACATCTGTGAGGGGTATAATGTGTTAGAGCCCCCTACAGTTCACATCTGTGA
>NC_068291.1:44938011-44943011 GCF_025860055.1 Xyrauchen texanus | reverse complement strand
GTGATGAGAGCACATCATCTCATTCTCTGCATCAGTACACTCCATCAGGAGGAGAATACACAAACACAAATATGATATTACTATGATACATGTGAAATAACCACATCCTGACTTGTTGGTTGCCATGTTTGTGTTAGTGTCTGGAGTCAAATAAATATCAAAGTCGATTATAAGATTTTTCCGTTTAATTGAGGACGAAAAGGTCCTCTGGTCAAGATCTGTCACTGCGGATTACACTCATTTCTAATGTGCCCTTATCATAGATCTCTAATGCCAACCAGACGCTAGTGTGCAGAAGAGCCATTTGACGCACCCAACCCACACATACATACACACAAACACACACACATACTCACAGACACACATACTCACAGACACACTCACTCACTCACACACACACACACATACTCACAGAAACACATACTCACACGCACGCACACACACTCACAGACACACAAACACACACACTCACAGACACACTCACAGACACACTCACAGACCCACACTCACACACACACACACACACACACTCACAGACACATACTCACAGACACACACACACTCACTCACTCACTCACTCACTCAGATTCAAATTGTGTGATCAGATTGTGATCACTGTGAGTGTGTGTGTGCGCGCATGTGTGTGTGTGCCTGTGTGAGTGTGTGTGTGTTTGTGCATGTGTGAATGTGTGTGCGTGTGCGTGTGAATGTGTGTGCATGTGAGTGTGTGAGTGTGTACGTGTGTGTGTGTGTGTGTGTGCATGTGTGAGCGTGAGTGTGTGTGCTTGTGAATGTGTGTGCGTGTGTGTGTGTGTGCATGTGTGAGTGTGTGCGCATGTGTGAGTGTGTGTGCGAGTGTGTGTGCGAGTGTGTGTGTGCGAGTGTGTGTGCGCGAGTGTGTGCGTGTGTGTGTGTGAGAGTGTGAGCTTGTGCGTGTGAGTGTGTGTGAGAGTGTGAGTGTGTGAGTGCATGTGTGTGCGTGTGTGAGAGTGTGAGCTTGTGCGTGTGAGTGTGTGTGCGTTTGTGAGCGTGCGCGTGTGAGTGTGTGCGTGTGTGAGCATGTGTGAGTGTGCGTGTGTGTGTGCGCATGCATATGTGTGCACGTGTGTGTGTGTGCGTGCGTGTCTCTCTAATAGACAGTTTAAACACAGAAACACTGTATATCACAGTTAAGAGAAGGCCGTCTGGCACTTGTCAGTGAAGATGGCGGCGAGCCAGAAGAAACCCTTAAATTCCGTTTGGAGAAATATCAACAGACACACACACACACACACACACGAGTCAGTTATTGCAGACTTTAGTATCTTGGCAAAGATATTTGTGAGATCTCTTTTGAAACCCTAGAGGAGATTACCGGGGTCGTTTTCTCAGAAGAACATCTGACTTCAGCAAAAGTGTTCAACCATTTCGTTTTGTTGCTCTTCCCTGTGGGACCTAACTAGAACAGAAGCCTCTCTAATTATCAGCTCTGTGTTCATGCAGTAACTGATAATATTAAACGACAGATGAGGAAATGCTGCTCATAACTGAGGAAGTAAACGCTTTGCAGACAGAGAAGAACCAAATGAAATGTCCAGATTCACAGCTGCTAAGGGCTTCCTTGTCTGGTCCCGCGTTGCAACTGAAATGATTGTGATATCAGTGATAGCTGAAGCCTTTGGGGTACTTTACTGTATAATGTTCTCATCCAGTGGATGAATGATTCTCCAAAAGCAGATGTTTGTAGTGTTGTAAAGAGAAATTGCCACTTTACTTTGTCGAATGCTTTTTCAGCATCCGGTGATACAACAATTGTGGTATTTTGCGATTTACTGATATTCATGATATTAAATAGGCGGCGTATGTTTTTGATGAGTGACGTCCTTTAATAAAACCCGTTTGATCTGGGTGAAGCGGCGTACACACTGACAGCGACATCGCGCGCGACAGCGACTCCATCCCATTCATGTTCAATGAGAGCACAGCGACTTCCGGCAACACGAGCTGTCGCGACCGTTGGCGCTAGATGTGGGCGTGTCCAGCGACGCGACAAAGTTGAGACAAGTTCAACTTTATTCAAATGAAGAGCAACTAACAGAAGCGACAGCTAATAGGAGAGAAGACGGGAGAGCTCACGTGATCCTTCTCGCTCTCTCTCAGCTCCTGCAGTAACGGAAAGATGGATGAAAGGCTAATTCTTGCTGTTAGCAATGTTCCAGTGCTCTATGATATGGATATGGTATATCCTCTTGCACCAGCCGGTGGTACTCGCCGTGCTGACCCTGAGATTGAATGGTTTTGTGGACCCAGACAGACCGGCGTTTGCGTTTTCGCCGCAGATAAACAGCCACTCTGGCAAACAGCACGCCTTGTTTCTCGCTCATCTTTGATATAAAGCATTTTATGTACTGATTCCATTTATATTTAGTCTTTTCCCTCCAAAATGTTTGCTTTTAGTGCCAAGAAAAGCGATTTGCTGTCAAGAGCAATGGAATGACATCTGTGAATGTCATTTATAAACGTTACTAGGCAACCAGTAGTGGGCACGCCCACTAGCGAATTCCCCGCCAGCCACTGGCGACCTGCAGCGACAAAGTCACTGGCAGTGTGTACGCAGCTTGAATGATACATGAGATGATGGTTTCTAGGTGTATATCTAGAGCTTTGCTGATTATCTTTATATCTGTGTTAATAAGAGATATCGGCCTACAAATTGTGCATATTGACGAATCTTTATTTGGTGGAAGTAGAACAGAAAATAATGAGGTGGTCATATGGTGCGGGATAGATGAACTTTTTTTAATTTCTGCTGTCATGCTAAAGAACATTGGTGAAATAGCTCAAATATTTAGACCTGGAGCTTTATTGTTTGTTACAGAGAAGAGGGCTTTCCTGTATTCAGCGCTCGTTAGTGGCTTTTCTAAGACTTCTTTCTGAGTTGAGTTTAGTTTGGGTAGGATTATGTTTCTTTATCAATGTCTTCTTTATCATTGCTATACAGACTTTCATAAAATGTCTGAAAGGTTTCGTTTATTTCTTGCGAGGTGTGGACAATCTTGTTTTAAGACTTCTTAATTTATAGGTATTATGTGTATTCCCTTGTTGTAGGATCTATCACCAACTGTCGCCAAGGACTGCCATATATTGCTTTATGATATCTGTAGAGTGCCACATTTTCAGTTGATTTGAGTTTTTAGATTTGTCTAGTATTAGGTTGACTATTAACTGATTGCGAGAAGTTGGATAATAGCGAGAAAAAAATTTGGAATACGTTTTCACCATCTGTGATTGGTCCATGAATATTAGCAATCGTAATATCTTTATGGTAACATTAGTAATAATGTACCGACCCTATGTGTCAGCTATTTTGTTATTAATAATAATAATAATAATAATAATAATAATAATAATTGGTATGTGTGGCAGGGCGGAGGGCGGGTCGTGATCCTACACACCCGGTCCCGTATTGGGCTAATCAAGCCTCCGAGAGGGATAAAGGTCGACTGCAGAGGATCGTGCGGGAGAGAGAGATCGTTTACGGACATGTCCGTCGTGTGTGTTTATGTCCTTGTTTTAAGTTTACCAATAAAACATTTATATTGACAAGTCGGTTCTCGCCTCCTCCGGGAAGGAGGATACACCGTAGACCGCGAGGGGAGAAGGGCTCCTAACCGACCGCCTGGAGCGGTCAGGGCCGCTGCCAGGGGCGCAGGAGTCGCCTACCGGCCGCTGAAATGCAGCAGGGTTTGAGACCGCCGACCGCGAGCGGGGAGGAGCTCGCTGCCGACCACCTGGAGCGAGAGAACCGCTGCCGGGCCGGGGAGACCCCTTCTGTTCCCCGAGAACAGGACGCTAATGCACTCTCCTGACTTCTCTCTAACATTTATGTTGCAGACAGACGCATAGGACAGAGGGGTGGGAGCGGTACTGTCCCAGATGGTGCAGGAGGAGGAAGAGCGCCCCGTGTTGTACATTAGTCGAAAGCTCTAGCTGAGAGAGATGATGTTTGCTGGATTCCATCTCTAAGATAACGTTACCTAGTGTTGCAGTTTGTTGTCACTGTTGTACAGCGGAAGAGAAGCGCTGAGACTCTTGCGCATATCACATCCTTTGGATTTTCCCGGAAAAAGTGACCCGCTCCCTTCACATGAAAATCAGTCTGCAAGCTTTAATAGGCAACCTAGGGCTAATTTTTTAAGTTGCGTTACAAGCCATTCACACATTGGCAAAAAAAGGCGAATGTTACATGAAAATTGTTACATACTGCATAGTGATGCAGGATCTAAATGAGCAATTTAAATCACATATCCATTAAACATTATTTTGGTAATAAAACAAAAACTACATTTAAAAACTAAACAAAATCCAAACGCTACAATTCCATGTTGAGAACCCCTAAAAGGTTCTATATAGAACCTTTTCACCTGGCTCAGAGTACCCTTTATGTACTGCACGGTACGGCTCGACTCAACTCCCTTTTGGGGGTTTTCCGCTGTGGATAGTTCCTGGTACATTTACATTTACATTTATGCATTTGGCAGACGCTTTTATCCAAAGCTGACTTACAGTGCAATTATTACAGGGACAATCCCCCGAACAACCTGGAGTTAAGTGCCTTACTCAAGGGCACAATGGTGGTGGCCGTGGGGTTCGAACCAACGACCTTCTGATTAACAGCCTTGTGCTTTAGCCACTACGCCACCACCACTCACCTGGTACCTGGTACTTTTTAGTACCACCTCGGTCGAGGTTCCAAGCGAGCCGAGCCGATACTAAATGTGACGCCAAAATCCTGCAGATCACTGAATGGTCAGAGAGAATCATCACTAGCAGCGCCACTGGATTAGCGAGACGTGACATCAACCCGCTAGTTCGCTTTAAAGTTAGCAACAGCGATAGCAGTGTCATTTGTTCACGTGACTTTCGAATTGTAAAAAGAAATGGCTGTGCGCAAAACCACGCTGTGGTCAATAAACGAGGTGGAGACGTTCCTCTCGCTAGCTGACTTAACTAAACATCAA
>NC_068291.1:44930511-44933011 GCF_025860055.1 Xyrauchen texanus | reverse complement strand
TCTTACTTTGAGCAGAAGTTGCCCTCCGTGCACTGAGTAACAGATATCTGGGACACTGTATTCTGTCTTCTTCTGTGTTCAAGGTCACAGTATAAATGATGGAGACACACAACACGCACTCTTAATTCTCCCTGTTCTATCACTACAGCCCCTAGCGTCAGTCACTAGTGCACCTCTTGAGGTCAGGACAGTGAGGTTTATACACATCGCACAGCTATCTATCAGCTGACCACCATTACACACTGGTGACACTCCTGTCCTACCCACTCCGTACGGGACTCAAACTGGCGTCTATGGCATGGGAGGCGGGTGCGCTAACAAGGAGGCTAAAGGCTACAGCCCCTAGCATCATTCGCTAGTGCACCTCTTGAGGTCAGGAGAGTGAGGTTTATACACATCGCACAGCTATCTATCAGCTGACCACCGTTACACTCACCCCCCCTTAAACCTCACTCCCATCCGGGTCACGGCACCACTTTCCGTGCGGCGTCTAAAGTTTGATTTTGAGGCATTTTGATCAAATTGTTTAAAAAAATATATAAATGTCACAAATGTATGAAATCAACACATTTATGGAGACAAAATACTTATTTATCATTTTCAGCTTTGTTCAAGGTCATTAAACTTCATGGGACAGTGTTTGGAGTACAAGGGGCTCAAGCCAGCCCAATGTGACAACTAGCCCCTAGTCTCCCCCAAATTATAAGAACATACAGTCGTCAGTGTGTGTCTTACTTTGAGCAGAAGTTGCCCTCCGTGCACTGAGTAACAGATATCTGGGACACTGTATTCTGTCTTCTTCTGTGTTCAAGGTCACAGTATAAATGATGGAGACACACAACACGCACTCTTAATTCTCCCTGTTCTATCACTACAGCCCCTAGCGTCAGTCACTAGTGCACCTCTTGAGGTCAGGACAGTGAGGTTTATACACATCGCACAGCTATCTATCAGCTGACCACCATTACACACTGGTGACACTCCTGTCCTACCCACTCCGTACGGGACTCAAACTGGTGTCTATGGCATGGGAGGCGGGTGCGCTAACAAGGAGGCTAAAGGCTACAGCCCCTAGCATCATTCGCTAGTGCACCTCTTGAGGTCAGGAGAGTGAGGTTTATATACATCGCACAGCTATCTATCAGCTGACCACCATTACACTCACCCCCCCTTAAACCTCACTCTCATCCGGGTCACGGCACCACTTTCCGTGCGGCGTCTAAAGTTTGATTTTGAGGCATTTTGATCAAATTGTTTAAAAAAATATATAAATGTCACAAATGTATGAAATCAACACATTTATGGAGACAAAATACTTATTTATCATTTTCAGCTTTGTTCAAGGTCATTAAACTTCATGGGACAGTGTTTGGAGTACAAGGGGTTCAAGCCAGCCCAATGTGACAACTAGCCCCTAGTCTCCCCCAAATTATAAGAACATACAGTCGTCAGCGTGTGTCTTACTTTGAGCAGAAGTTGCCCTCCGTGCACTGAGTAACAGATATCTGGGACACTGTATTCTGTCTTCTTCTGTGTTCAAGGTCACAGTATAAATGATGGAGACACACAACACGCACTCTTAATTCTCCCTGTTCTCTCGTTTGGGGCTGATGGTTTGACTGCAATAGTGAGAAGATGTGCTCATGATTGTTTGTCATTTAAAAAGGGAAACACTGAATTATTTAAACAGGGACAAATACAGCCTAGCACACGGTTACTTTATTTTGTATTATGGTGATAATCTCTTGGGACGGTGGCTAAAATTCTCTAGAATTCCCCCTTTTTTTAAACGTTACTGTGTCTTGCTTGAAAGATTTACTCTACACAAGAGCAGCATTTTAGAGCAAAGCAAAACCAGATAAATGTGTATTATGTGTGACACTCCTGTTCTACCCGCGCCGTACAGGACTCGAACTGGCGTCTATGGCATGGGAGGCGGGTGCGCTAACAAGGAGGCTAAAGGCTACAGCTCCTAGCATCAGCCGCTAGTGCACCTCTTGAGGTCAGGACAGTGAGGTTTATACTCACCACACAGCTATCTATCAGCTGACCACCGTTACACTGGTGACGCTACTGTTCTACCCGCTCCATACGGGACTCGAATTGGCGTGTCCGGCATGGGAGGTGGGTGCGCTAACTAGGAGGCTAAAGGCTACAGCCTCTAATGTCAGTTGCTAGTGCACCTCTTGAGGTCAGGAGAGTGAGATTTATACACATCGCACTACTATCTACCAGCTGACTCCCGTTACACTGGTGACGCTACTGGTCTACCTGCTCCGTACGGGACTCAAACTGGCGTGTCCGGCATGGAAGGCGGGCGTGCTAACAAGGAGGCTAAAGGATATAGCCCCTAGCATCAGTCACTAGTGCACATCTTGAGGTCAGGAAAGTGAGACTTATACACCCTTACACTGGTGACGCTACTGTTCTACCCGCTCCGTACGGGACTCGAACTGGCTTGTCTGACATAGGAGGCGGGCGCGCTAACAAGGAGGCTAAA
>NC_068291.1:44919522-44930011 GCF_025860055.1 Xyrauchen texanus | reverse complement strand
GGCTATAGCCCCTAGCATCAGTCGCTAGTGCACTTCTTGAGGTCAGGACAGTGAGATTTATACACATCACACAGCTATCAATCAGCTGACCACTGTTACACTCACCCCCCTTAAACCACACTCCCATCCGGGTCACGGCACCACTTTGATGCTCTTGTTCTGCCCGCTCCATTCAGGACTGGAACCGGCGTCTCCGGCATGGGAGGCAGATGCGCTAACAAGGAGGTTACAGCCCCTAGCGTCAGACACTAGTGCACCTCTTGAGGTCAGGAGAGCATTTTAAAATTCTCTGATGTTTTCCAGGTTTTCCATGATGGTGGGAACCCTGTAAAAGTCCATTTAACTGGCAAAGATGACCTTTTGACCCTTTTGACCAGGATGACGTGTTTCCGCCATATTTGCCAGTGTAAATCCAGCAAACATTTTCACCATATAAACATTTGACACCACATATACTTCAAGAATGCCTCTATAATGCCTAAACATTATGCCAGATTAATCAGTGTAAACATTTCGTGACAGCTAATGCAAATAAATAGTGGAGTCAATTATTTCTCTGTCAGCCAATGGGAAAGGGAGGATTATTATTATTATTATTATTATTATTATTATTTTCTCTGCACTCAAAGAACAAGTATGTACCAACAAGTCATTAAAAGATAGTTTGCAGATAATTATGCAACACTTTAAACCAAAAGCAGCCCTCATGCGTCCCTCTGTCCTCTACTGCACCCTGATGGTGCAACGGCAAATTACTGCTCTGTGATCAGTCACTTGCTGTGCATGAAGGATATATTTCATGTGTTTGGAAGATGCTGGAACATTATAAATGTAATCTATATAAAGCGTCTTAATATTAAAGTAACTTTTATAGTTTTAGGGAAACTTCCATGAAGCAACATTTAGAAAGTGGTCAGTGTAAATTTTAATATATTTTAAAAAATCAGTGCTCAGTGTCTTCCACAGCAAAAATGAAGCATCATTACATTGACAGCCAGGGGCGTAGATTACAGTGGGGGGGGGCATATGAGAGGTAACCTCCCCCAATAATCAAAACAAGCAAGTATAGGGGGTCCGTGTATCTCAGCGAGTATTGAGGCTGACTATCACCGCTGGAGTCGTGAGTTTGAATCCAGGGTGTGCTGAGTGACTCCAGTCAGGTCTCCTTAGCAACCAATTTGGCCCGGTTGCTAGGAAGGGTAGAGTCACATGGGGTAACCTCCTCGTAGTCGCTATAATGTGGTTCTCGCTCTCGGTGGGGCGTGTGATGAGTGACTCCAGTCAGGTCTCCTTAGCAACCAAATTGGCCCGGTTGCTAGGGAGGGTAGAGTCACATGGGGTAACCTCCTCGTGGTCGCTATAATGTGGTTCTCGCTCTCGGTGGGGCTCATGGTGAGTGACTCCAGCCAGGTCTCCTTAGCAACCAATTTGGCCCGGTTGCTAGGGAGGGTAGAGTCACATGGGGTAACCTCCTCGTGGTCGCTATAATGTGGTTGTCGATCTCGGTGGGGCGTGTGGCGAGTTCGAATCCAGGGCATGCTGAGTGACTCCAGTCAGGTCTCCTTAGCAACCAAATTGGCCCGGTTGCTAGGGAGGGTAGAGTCACATGGGGTAACCTCCTCATGGTCGCTATAATGTGGTTCTCGCTCTCGGTGGGCGCATGGTGAGTTACTCCAGCCAGGTCTCCTTAGCAACCAATTTGGCCCGGTTGCTAGGGAGGGTAGAGTCACATGGGGTAACCTCCTCGTGGTCACTATAATGTGGTTCTCGCTCTCGGTGGGGCGTGTGGTGAGTTGTGCGTGGATGCCTCGGAGAATAGCGTGAAGCCTCCACACGCGCTACGTCTCCACGGTAACGCGCTCAACAAGTCACGTGATAAGGCAACTGAGATTCGTCCTCCGCCACCCGGATTGAGGCGAGTCACTATGCCACCACGAGGATTTTTTTAGGGAGAAAATCATTGGAAACCTGTAAATTCTTCCACTGTTCAAGCCAAACCCTCACCCTTGTTGGCAGCTATATTAAATTGAGAGAGATCGATATGTTTTTATAGTTTTCTCTTTTATTTCTCCAGCAGCAGCAGCAAGAGGCATATATTAGCTGTCCACTGCACTGCAAACCAAATAGAATGCTAAAGTTCACTTGCAGAATAAGCGCCAATAAACTGTTATGGCACACTCATCACATATATATAAACTGTGTATGTGGGCCAGTGTGTTGGCTCTTTTAATCTTTTGATGTAAAATAACCTTATGGCACTTATTTGCAACGCATATCTGTGACCCTAAGCATTAAAAATGCAATTATTTAAAGTGTTTTAGCTGCATAATAATGCGACAATTCTGTGCTGTCCTCTTCAAACACATCCAGACATCGAGATTTCTGCTCTGAACGTCACGTTTGCTTGTAATCAAGAGAAACTCTGTGCTTTCTTTCTCTTCGTTTACTTTTTGAGCTTTACTATCATTCAGTAATACACAGACGTAATGAAATCCGGCCCGCCAGTCATCTTTGTTTGGCCCTCCGACTGATTGTTGATCACATTGTATCGCCATCTGCAATAGCAGAGCGCGAAAAGAAGTGAAGAAGCAATCAGCGGTGAGTTTAACAACGCCCAACGGCGCATGCAACAGCACTCATCCGTCATCAGTTGTGAGGACCGGAGCGCGCGTTTAATCGGTCAAATCTACAGATGTAAAAATGACATTTACATAAATGCATTCCTAAGTAAACATGACATTTCTATATGGACATTGTTTTCATATGTGGGTTGATATTGTGAAAGGGTTACAGTATCGGGGAGCTTTCTGTTCACTATATGACTTTACATGGAAGAAATGTTAAAAATGGACATGCAAATGTGAATGTTTATATGTAACACATTGCTACAAAAATATATTTACTGTCTACATAAACATGTGCATAGAATTGCATGTTTAAAACTACTTGGAAAAACTCCACTTGCTAATGAGCTGTTCATTATAGCTGTCACACTGGAACTGTGTGCTGAGTGACTCCAGCCAGGTCTCCTTAGCAACCAAATTGGCCCGGTTGCTAGGGAGGGTAGAGTCACATGGGGTAACCTTCTCGTGGTCGCTATAATGTGGTTTGTCTATAAAAGAAAAGCTAAAAAAAATCATCTAAAAACATTGAAAAGAAGCCGGAGAGCAGCGGCAGACAAACACGCCAGCGCACACACTTCCAGAAGTCCTTCTACCTTGTTTGCATTCTCCACCTCTAGCAGATTGTTCAGGGGATTTATGTCTAAGATCAGTTCTGCTGAGAAATGGTGGACACTTGAGACTCAATCTGTGCCTTTAATACACACTTGGCTCCAACCAGCCCCTTTGGTATAGGACCAGAGCAGGATTGGAAATGGCAAAATATTGGATTGGTTTGGATGTCAGCAGGGTCAATGGAACTAATCCTACATGCACCTGCACTCGTGTGTTCCTCCACAAGGGCTACTTCCTGTTTAAAGAGTCAGAACTATAACTGTCCCATAACTGCCTCTTCCTGCTCGCTACTAGTGAAGGATTTGGCTCGTCATTACACACAGAAGCATCGTGCCCATCCTCACCACAATGGAAACAGACAGACAGACAGACAGACAGACAGACAGACGATAGATAGACAGACAGACAGACAGACAGACAGATATATAGATATATAGACAGACAGATAGACAGACAGACAGACAGATGATAGATAGACAGACAGACAGACAGACAGACAATAGACAGACAGACAGATAGACGATAGACAGATAGACAGACAGATATATAGATATATAGACAGACAGACAGACAGATGATAGATAGACAGACAGATAGACAGACAATAGACAGACAGACAGATATATAGATATATAGACAGACAGACGATAGATAGACAGACAGACAGATATATAGATATATAGACAGACAGATAGACAGACAGACAGACAGATGATAGATAGACAGACAGACAGACAGACAGACAGACAATAGACAGACAGACAGATAGACGATAGACAGATAGACAGACAGACAGACAGATATATAGATATATAGACAGACAGACAGACAGATGATAGATAGACAGACAAATAGACAGACAGACAGACAGACAGATAGACAGATAGACAGACAGACAGATATATAGATATATAGACAGACAGATAGACAGACAGACAGACAGATGATAGATAGACAGACAGACAGACAATAGACAGACAGACAGACGATAGATAGACAGACAGACAGATAGACAGACAGACAGATATATAGATATATAGACAGACAGACAGACAGACAGACAGATGATAGATAGACAGACAGACGATAGATAGACAGACAGACAGATATATAGATATATAGACAGACAGATAGACAGACAGACAGACAGATGATAGATAGACAGACAGACAGACAGACAGATAGACGATAGACAGACAGACAGACAGATATATAGATATATAGACAGACAGATGATAGATAGACAGACAGATAGACAGACAATAGACAGACAGACAGATAGACGATAGACAGACAGACAGATATATAGATATATAGACAGACAGATAGACAGACAGACAGATGATAGATAGACAGACAGACAGACAGACAGACAGACGATAGATAGACAGACAGACAGATAGACAGACAGACAGATATATAGATATATAGACAGACAGACAGACAGATGATAGATAGACAGACAGACAGATAGACAGACAGACAGACAATAGATAGACAGACAGACAGACAGATAGACAGACAGGAAGACAGGGTTGTGAAGGTTACTTTTGAAATGTAATCCACTACAGAATACATGCTGTAAAGTGTAATTTGTAATGTATTCCATTAGATTACTCTAGGTCAGTAATGTAATCTAAATACTTTGGATTACTTCTTCAGCACTGGTGGATTTGTTCACATGTTTTGTCTATAAAAACTCTGTCAGTACAGTGAGACAAAACACACGTTAAAAATACTTTCTCTGAAAAACCCAAATATCTGATGCAGTGCTGTTTATAAAACAAGATCAATCAATCTGATCGCGTTTTAAGGATTTTTAGCCATTTTTACAGAAAAAAAATGATTATCAAGAATATGATTTTTGCCCTCATATCAAAGAAATTACGTGAATTTTCTTGATAAAAAATATGATCGTGGCTGGAAACATGTGCATGTAAAATGGCAAGAAATAGTATAGATAGATTTTAGAATGAGTTTTTACCTCCCCTATAAATTCACGTTTGTGTGTGTGTGTGTGTGTGTGTGTGTGTGTGTGTGTGTGTGTGTGTGTGTGTGTGTGTGTGTGTGTGTTTCAGATATTCTGCAGCTGAGTGTCCGCAGCGCTGCTGCTCTCCTTCATGATCTCCTTCAGAGGGGCAGAACCGTTCCAAAGTCCACCAATCACAGGCGCCTATGCTGCATTCTCCGATTGGTCTGTACACCTGTCAATCACCGGGCGAGAGCGCTGTCCTCCAGATCACACTTGTATTCCGCTGTAGAGGAGACACAGAGATGTCATGCACCTCAGATGGGTGAGAAATGCTTTAACTTCATACAAATACATCATTATAACAATTAAACACACGTCACATTGACCACAGGCTTAAAATCACGTGTGAATGCGGATAAGACCCTCTGCATCTATCATTTATAAGAGGATTAACAGAAAAAATGTAAATAGTGTTTTATTACAGATGTGAGAAGCTCATATAATGCAGTAATTATAAAGATTCTTTAGTAATATCTAAAGAGATATTGTTGCATAGAAACTGGTCATGTGACTGTGAGAAATGCTGTGAATATTTAAAGCAGCAGTGATGCAGCAGAGCACAAATAACTTTCTGCATAATAATAAATGATGCTGAATATAGTGCAGATTATTCACGGTAATGCTCTTATATTCTGCACATAGAACATTGATGTTGTGGTTTACAATAATGGCACTCTTTTATGTTATTAAAAGCTCAATAAAGTGGAACAGGCTGTAATAATGTGTTGCCATAGTCACTCAAGTGGTTATTCAAATGATATGTCTATTGAGATTGTAATTCAGGGGAACAGTTCAAAGACTTTAATTGTGCTGAAAGACATCATCAATAGACCCACTGTTAGTTTACAGCAATATGCATGAATAGTTTGCCAAAGCATCTCCACAGTTCATATGCTGGCCACCAGAAATATGTCTGGCTGAGAGTTGCGGTCCGGCCGTTGAAAGATTACAGCTGTGACTGCATTTTCTGCATAAAGTCTGTTTATAGAGTTTAAATGATATAATAAATAATAAGCTTCATTTTATTGTGGGTATGAAAGCATTAATAATGATTCACGTTTATCATGTTATTTAGGCATTCTACATATGAGTCTGTACAGACAGACAGACAGATAGGTAGATGGATGATAGTCAGACAGACAGACAGACAGACAGACAGATAGGTAGATGGATGGATAGACAGACAGACAGATAGATGATAGACAGACAGATAGATAGATGGATGGATAGACAGACAGACAGATAGGTAGATGATAGACAGACAGATAGGTAGATGGATAGATGGACAGACAGACAGATAGGTAGATGACAGACAGACAGACAGACAGATAGATAGATAGATAGTCAGACAGACAGACAGACAGACAGACAGACAGATAGACAGACAGATAGATAGATAGATAGATAGATAGATAGATAGATAGATAGATAGATAGATGATAGTCAGACAGACAGACAGACAGATAGATAGACAGATAGATAGAGATAGATAGATAGATAGATAGACAGAGAGACAGACAGACAGATAGATAGACAGACAGACAGACGATAGACCAACAGACAGACAGATAGGTAGATGGATGGATAGACAGACAGACAGATAGATGATAGACAGACAGACAGACAGATAGACATATAGATAGATAGACAGACAGACAGATAGGTAGATGGATGGATAGACAGACAGACAGACAGATAGATGATAGATCGATAGATAGATAGATAGATAATAGTCAGACAGACAGACAGATAGATAGATAGACAGACAGACAGCTGATAGATAGATAGATAGATAGATAGATAGATAGATAGATAGATAGATAGATAGATAGATAGATAGATAGATAGATAGATAGATAGATAGACCAATAGACAGATAGATAGATAGATAGATAGATAGATAGATAGATAGATAGATAGATAGATAGATAGATAGATAGATAGATCATAGTCAGACAGACAGACAGACAGATAGACAAATATATGAGTCTGTATGTTTCAGTAACAGCCTTCTCCATCCTGACAGGCCTTCGATCGGTCAGGTGATGAACACCCGCCCCTTCATTCTTTCCCGGGCCGTCCCAGACTCGAGACGAGACCCAAGAGACAACTGGCAACTTAATTTAAGAGTGTAATTAATTCAATCAGGTCCAATAATGGAAGGCACGCACACAGTGCTGCGTCTGTACAAACCCATCCAGGAGTTGTGCTTTATCAGTCTGTACTTCCCTACCAAGAGGCCTCGAGGTTTCTCACGCGGTGGGCATGCCCTTCGTGAAGCACGGCCTCTGTACGGTAATCAGCGTGACCAGAGGAATGAAGACCCCGCCGGGCCCAAACAAAGACGCCAGTCTTGCAAATCAGCAGGAGAAATCTTCCAGCCCTGCGAGCCAACAAAAGGCTGCCTGACTGCAGAACATGTTCTCCTGCTGACGGACATCCTGTCTTTATGCAGTGAGTGCGCAGACAGACTCAGGATGGGCAACCAGGACGGGAAGCTTGAAGGACATGGAGAATTTGTTGGAAGTGGCGCTAGCAGGAGTAACCTGCAACGTACGCTTCCGCTGTCCCCAGAGAATAAGAGAGCGGCCTCCAGGGTTCGCAAGTTGAAGAAACTGGGTTCTAAGAAGATGGACAGTGCGGAAGAGTTCTTACAGAGCAAGATGAAGAAGAAGATGCAGAGAATAACTCCTGTGACCATCACCGAGGAACCGTCCTCCATCCACGGACCGGACACTCCAGGATCAGGCTCGTACGTCAGTGCATCCAGCCAACCTCTCCTTCCCATGGACGAACACTTCCACTTCGCCAACGACGGCTGGGATTACATGGAAGAGCCTCGTTGTTTTGAGACAGAAATGGATCTTTGCAGCGAGCTGTCTGAGATTGATAATCAGCTCTGTTTAGAGTTCGCGAAACCATCGTGTACTTTACTAAGAGGAGAGCATGGCCATACCCTACATGAGTTCAATAATGCGCGTCTTGATTCGGGAATCAGCTCTAAACTTCGTGAACCAAAGGAGAAGATTGGAGGTCAGATGGGGGCTCAGCTATATGATGATGAAGTCAATATGAGGAGCGTTGCGAAGTGTAAAGTTGTGACTAACATGGAGGCTGGAAGTCTAAAACTTGGCGCTGCTTCACTGAGGTCCAAAGAGATTATGTTTGAGAAACCTCTATCTCAGAGCAGCTACCAACCGGTAGGACAAGAAGAGATAGAACCTAGGTCATCAGAACCTATGAGGCTACCACTATCATCCCCTATTGATGCCAATTCTAGAACGTCACACCTTCGGTCCTGGACCAAAAGCCCCACATCCAGCTCTCTCGCTGAGGTCTTCAGTGTGTCTTATCCCGTGACAAACAGTCTTCAATGCATGTCTCCTGTCCTGTCACCTTTGTCATCCAAACTTCCCAGTCCTCACCTCAACCATCGTATCGTGTTGCTGCCTGAGGAGGATGATGGAAATCTACGCTGTTCCAGAGACGAGCCCAAGGTCACATCAGAGGCCATCGACAAAAACGGCAACCGCAGGACCGTCACAAGGCTCGACCTGAACCTCAGCCGACAGGAAGTGAATCATTTTAATCTGAACGAATCAAGTGACACTACCTCAAGTGAGTAACAATCACATTTCATATAGTAGTTACACAAGATATTTCTCTCTTAGCTCAGCTATCAAGAAATATTTCATATTTAAAATATCTGTTTTACAGAACTAGAATGTTACGGTTTGTTGCTAGGGTGTTGTTATATAGTTGCGTTTTTATTTTTTGCTCTGTGATTGCTAAGGTGTTCTGGGTGGTTGCTAGGGTGTTGTGGATGGTTGCCAAGGCATATCTATGTGGCTGTTAAGATGTTCTGGGTGGTTACTGGGGCATTCTTATACAGTTGCTAAGGTGTTCTGTGTGGTTGCTAGGGCATTGTTATGCATTTGCTAAGGTGTTCTGAATAATTTTGTATTTTTAGTTCATTGCTATGTGGTTGCTAAAGTATTCTGGGTGGTTGCCAGGGTATTTCTATGTGGTTTTTAAGATGTTCTCTGTGGTTGCTAAGGTGTTCTGGGTGGTTACTAAGGCATTCTTATACAGTTGCTAAGGTGTTCTGTGTGGTTGCTAGTGTATTGTGGGTGGTTGCTAGGGCATTGTTATATGGTTGCTAATCTATTCCGAATAATTTTGTATTTTTAGTTCATTGCTATGTGATTGCGAAGGTGTTCTACGTGGTTGCTAGGGTGGTTTGGCTGGTTGCCAGGGCAGTTCTATGTGGTTGTTAAGATGTTCTGGGTGGTTGCTAAGGTGTTCTGGGTGGTTACTAGGGCACTGTTATATGGTTGCTAATGTATTCTGAATAATTTTGTATTTTTTGTTTATTGCTATGTGATTACTAAAGTGTTCTGGGTAGTTGCTAAGGTGTTGTGGATGGTTGCTAGAGCATTTCTATGTGGCTGTTAAGATGTTCTGGGTGGTTGCTAAGTTATTTGGGGTGGTTACTGGGGCATTCTTATACAGTTGCTAAGGTGTTCTGTGTGGTTGCTAGGGTGTTGTGCGTGTTCAGCAATGTTTATCAAAGCAGTTGCCTAGATGTTCTGGTTGGTTTCTAGGGCATTCTGGGTGGTTGCTAGGGCATTGTTATGCGGATGCTAAGGTGTTCTGTATAATTTTAGATTTTTAGTTAATTTCTGTGTGGTTGTTAAGACGTTCTGGGTGGTTGTTAAGGTGTTCTGGGAGTTGCTAGGGCATTGTTATGTGGGTTCTAAGGTGTGCTGTATAATTTTTTCAATAATGTGATGTGGATGGTTCCCAGGGCATTTCTATGTGGTTGTTAAGAAGTTCTGGGTGGTTGCTATGGTGTTCTGTGTGGTTGCCATGCTGTTGTGGATGGTTGCCAGAGCATTTCTATGTGGTTGTTAAGATGTTCTGAGTGGTTTCTAGGGCACTTTTATACAGTTGCTAAGTTGTTCTGTGTGGTTGCTAGGATGTTGTGGGTGGTCACCTGGGTGTTTCAGTGTGGTTGCCAAGATGTTCTGGATGGTGGCTAAGGTGGTCTAGGTGGTTGCTAGAGCATTCTGAAGGTGTTCTGAATATATTTTTAATTTTTAAGGCATCACTAAGTGATTGCTTGGGTGTTCTGCGTGGTTGCTAGGGTGTTGTTGGTGGTTGCCAGGGTGTATCAGTGCGGTTGTCAAGATGTTTTGGGTGGTTGCCAGGGCATCGGTTT
>NC_068291.1:44909522-44914522 GCF_025860055.1 Xyrauchen texanus | reverse complement strand
CCCCATGTGACTCTACCTTCCCTAGCAACCGGCCCAATTTGGTTACCCCGTGTGACTCTACCCTCCCTAGCAACCGGGCCAATTTGGTTACCCCATGTGACTCTACCCTCCCTAGCAACCGGACCAATTTGGTTACCCCATGTGACTCTACCCTCCCTAGCAACCGGGCCAATTTGGTTACCCCATGTGACTCTACCCTCCCTAGCAACCGGACCAAATTGGTTACCCCATGTGACTCTACTCTCCCTAGCAACCGGACCAATTTGGTTACCCCATGTGACTCTACTCTCCCTAGCAACCGGATCAATTTGGTTACCCCATGTGACTCTACCCTCCCTAGCAACCGGACCAATTTGGTTACCCCATGTGACTATACCCTCCCTAGCAACCGGACCAATTTGGTTACCCCATGTGACTCTACCCTCCCTAGCAACCGGGCCAATTTGGTTGCTAAGGAGACCTGACAGGAGTCACTCAGCACGCCCTGGATTCAAACTCGTGACTCCAGAGTGTGATAATCAGCGTCAATACTCGCTGAGATACACAGACCCCACTTTTGCTACTTTATTGTGCACTCACACCTGACATTGACATGTTTCTTGACATGTTTGTTGACATGTTTGTTGTTGTCCAAGTGGTGGCACTGTTTTACTCCTCTTGAGCTCAATATTTCAGTGTTTCTCACAAGAAGTCTGTGTAATGCTGAAGGTTTCCTAAAGTAATGTTGATCACCGTTGCCATGTGTGGATTTCTCAAGGTACAAGTCATTTCCAGTAACACGCACCTTTCAGGAGTGGACGCTAAAGTTCACTGCAAACGCCTTCATGTCATGACTGAGAGTAATTCAGTAATTCAGAGCCGAGACATGCAGGATAAACGCGGCTTTGCATTTGGAACGGATCCAGGCGTTTAGTCAGCGTTTGAACGTCCTGCAGGATCCGGCTAGAGATGCATTATCATAATGAGATATAATTAATCACAGCTGCGTCTTTATTGGCCTTATAAATGGTGCTTTTAGTGTCACACTGCGTGTGGATTAACTGATTACTTTACTGAAGTTCTGCACACATTTCCGTGCATGAGCATTCCTAGTGTTTAGTTTGACTTCAGCACTTTAGTGTAGAATGATACAGTCAAACATGTGCTGCATTCTCAAAACAGACATTGAACTCTTTTTTACTTCAGGCATGCATGAAACAGAACAAGGTGAGGTGAAGAAAGATTAAGAGTCTGATGAATACACGTGCAGACATAAAGAGAGACGTAACGAAATGTCTGTGGTTTTATTTAATATGGCTAATAATAGTGGTGGTGGTGTAGTGGACTAAAGCACATAACTGGTAATCAGAAGGTTGCTGGTTTGATCCCCACAGTCACCGCCATTGTGTCCTTGAGTAAGACACTTAACTCCAGGTTGCTCCGGGGGGATTGATCCTGTAATAAGTGCTCTGTATAATACATTGGTACTCAGAAGGTCACTGGTTTGATCCCCACAGTCACCACCATTGTGTCCTTGAGTAAGACACTTAACTCCATGTTGCTCCGGGGGGATTGTTCCTGTAATAAGTGCTCTGTATAATACATTGGTACTCAGAAGGTCACTGGTTTGATCCCCACAGTCACCACCATTGTGTCCTTGAGTAAGACACTTAACTCCAGGTTGCTCCGGGGGGATTGTCCCTGTAATAAGTGCACTGTATAATACATTGGTACTCAGAAGGTCACTGGTTTGATCCCCACAGTCACCACCATTGTGTCCTTGAGTAAGACACTTAACTCCAGGTTGCTCCGGGGGGATTGTCCCTGTAATAAGGGCTCTGTATAATACATTGGTACTCAGAAGGTCACTGGTTTGATCCCCACAGTCACCACCATTGTGTCCTTGAGTTAGACACTTAACTCCAGGTTGCTCCGGGGGGATTGTCCCTGTAATAAGTGCACTGTAAGTCACTTTGGATAAAAGCGTCTGCCAAATGCAGAAATGTAAATGTAATACAAAGTTTTAGGATTCTGCTCATTTTTAAATAGAGAATGTAAATTGGTTTTATGACCTCAGATAAATAAAGTCTGAGTTGATAAAAGCTATAAATATTAAAAAAATCTAGTTTTAAACACTTGTTCAAGTTTGTATGCATGTAATCTTTGAGTTCATGTTGTTTTTACACATTTATAGCATTTTGTATGAAATAAATACATAAATAATGACTTTAAAAATGTCATGCGGTGCAACCGACACCTTGTATACATGAGATTGAACAGAACTTTTTTCAAGTTTTCAAGCAAGGTGAAAAAAATATTAAAAATATAAGTCAAGAATATCTAGAGGTTTTCTCATGGTTGCATCAAATGACCTGAACAAAATGTGCATTTACATTAAAATGTCAAAATAGTGATATTTAATGATGTGACAAATAATGCATTTCTACCATAGACTGTAAAAAAAGATGGCCGACTTCCCTTCGCTCTTTTCCATTGGTGAGAACTGAAGCCGCCAGTGTCCCGATATGGCGCTGACATCTTGGGACTTGAGTCTCATGCAGTTGCGATTTGGGACCAGACCTGCGCAGTAGTGAGCAGGAAGTAAAGCCGCGAAATCAAGGCCCCGCCCTCACTCTCGCTGAATCAATCGCAAGCACACGCCCCTTTTGACTTATGAGGGTGTGAAATAATTAATTATAGAAATGTAGATATTACATTTAAAGCTCCAATCTCCTCAGTCCTCCGAAGATCCCGAAAAAAAGTCAGTTGGTGCTTCAGTGACAACTTCAGTGAGAACCTGTCAATCACAGCTGTCAATCATGATGTCACAGCAGCGTTTTTATAGCATCAAATAACTAAAAACAAACTTATTTTGAAAACAAACACTTGAAATGACATCAACGTGATAGAAACGACAGTAAATGACAGAAACTATCTTTGGAAGAAAGATATGTGAAGTGTAATTTAATTGTTTAGTTGGTCTCACGTCCCGTTGAATAACATGGGGAGGCGGGGCTTATGACCTATACTAGGACCAGCCACCGGGGGAGCGATCGAGACGTTTTGGCTTCACTTTTGAGGGCTTGTGCGACACGCTTGATTTCTACTTACATGTTGGTTGCACCATGTGACACTGATTTGGTGGACAAAATTTTTTCAAATATGAATCATTGTGGCAGGGCCGGTTCTCGCCTCCTCCTTTCCATTGAACTACTTTACACTGGTGCCGTAGCCGGGGAAGGAGCTACCATCCACCGGGGGAGGGAGTAGACCGACCGCCCAGACGCGGTGAACGGCCGCCGTCCGCGAGGCGAGTGGGGACTGGACTCCCCGACCACCTGGAGCGATGGAGCCACTGCCAGGGGCGGAGGAGAGCCCTGCCATCCCCCAGAAACGCGGAGGGGTCAGAGGAAGACCGCCGTCCGCGAGGGGAGGAGGGAAGTGTTCCTCGACCGCCTGGAGCGATAGGGCCGCTGCCAGTGTAACGTAGTTCAATGGAGAGGAGGAGGCGAGAACCGGCTTGATAATATAAATAATAGTTTAATATAAAACTGAAGCAAAAGACACAAACACACACGACGGACAGTGGGCGGGGTCAAAGGTGCGATGACGCATGTGTAGTGCATGTGTATATACAGAATAAGTAAAAATAGTCCAGATGGCTCCCTTTGGTGTTCAGGAATAGTTAGTCACACAACGCCTCCTCTCTTGAACTGTGCATCAGTGGGCGGGGCCAGGGGTGCGTTGACGCATGTGTAGTGCACATGTACACATCATGTATAGATTGTTGTAAATGTATGTCTATTGTATTTAAATGTGATGCGTTTTGATTCATGGTTGTAATAATAATAGAGTAATGTGTTTATAAACGTGGGTTTATGTGGGTGCTCTCGCGTTGCACGCCCGGGTGTCGCAAGCGGTCTTCATGTTGTGCTGAGGCTCGGTCACTTTGGTCTAAGTTGTCAGGTGTGTGTATGGTCGAAGTCTTGCACAGGTGACCTGTCCTGTTGTGAGTATCGCGTGCCGTTTGCCTCACAATGTACACTCAGGTTTCGTTTAGCTTGAGAATGCGTGGCATTGCGTTGTTTGGCGTTACTACGAATTCTCGCATCTTGTTTGTCGGCTGGCGTGGGCTTATATCGCCTCATTGTCTTGGCGATGTGCGCTCATGCCATTCGGGTGTTTTGTTGTCTTGTGGGAGCACGTGGCTTTGTTCTGTTTCTGTATTGCCACATGTCTCTCTGTCTTACGTCATACCCCACCTCCTTGTTTGCCCATTATTCGTTCATTAGTCACACCTGCCCTGTCTTGTTAACCTGTTGATTTCTCTCCCTATTTTAGTCTCCTCGTGTGTGCTGCCCAGTGCCAGTTCGTCTTGTTTTTTCCCCTGTGTCGGTCCGGTTTCGTCCCAGCTCGGTCCGGTCAGTCCTGTGCCCCAGCCTGTATTGTCTGTTTCCCCTATGGGGTAGTTTATGTTTGTTTTCCCCCTTGTGGGTCCTGCATTCTCTGACACACCGAAAGGGGCCTAAAAGCTCATAAAATCTCTCGAATAGAGAAAGCTCATGTTAGGGCATAAAAGTGAGGGATACTTTAGTAATAAAAATTTTTTCACATTCGGTGGCTTTATTTTTTACTTGTGAATTTCGCTGGTCTACAAGAAAGAAATCAGGTCACCTTGTTTCTTCTCTCTCTCGTAGAAGCGCCTCTGTTGCATCCTGACGAGATCTGGATGCTGGATGGAGACGAGTCTATTTCCCAGAACACTCTGTGTCGCCCCAGCAGACCGGATCACCTGGACTTTCTGAGAATTACACCGCCAGAGGATGACATCATCAGTGACACGCCATATTACCCAAAACTGGGAATAGCAGTGAGTATAACAGGACAAAGAGACCATGCGCACACACATTTACTCAGCTATCTAAATCACACCATAAAGCTAACTATAATTACTATAACTCTAACCCACCCTAAACCCTAACAGAGGTCTTTTTGCACTGTTAGAATTTTAAAAATCATTT